>NC_136489.1:16618014-16680514 GCF_053919585.1 Euprymna scolopes | reverse complement strand
TTTATTTCCTTAATCCATGGATTTTCAACAATGGCAGACATCATCAGAGGAAATAAAATGCAATTAGCAAAATGTTCAGCTGCATTTAATTTTCTCTGATGATATGAAAATCCATGGAGTAAGGAAATTAATATAATCCCTTCTATATATTCCTTTGTCAAGCAATAAATTCTTAAATCGAATATATGCCTCTATATGTTTTTTTTTCAGAATTTAAAATCAAATCACTAAATTTATATATATATATATATATATATATATATATATATATACACTGAGTACCCTTTATCTAAAATTTAAAATGTTTAGACCAAGAATTGACTGAATAGTTTACTAGAGACCGCAAGGGTAAAATCTGTTAAACTTTGACCCCTTAGTACCAACATTTATGGCCAAAAACTGATTTAAAATCTTGCTTTATATCTCAATATGTCTTTATGTAAAATTTCAAATGTTTAGACCCAAAATTGGTTGAGCGGTCAATTTTTTAAGAATTTTACCCCAATTGTGACCCCGTAACATTTATAGTTTTGGACTTAAGGTTAAAAACTTTGATCCATGTCCCAGGAACCTACATCTAAAATTTCAAGTGTTTAGACTCGAAATTAGCGGAGAAGTGTGATAGTGTTTTGAAAGGTCTAATCGTTGAATTTTGACCCTTTGGCCAAAAATCGAGTAAAAAGATGTTTCTAAATCTCAATACCCCTTATTTCCAAACTCGAGTGTGCAGACTGAAAATTGACAGATTAATTTCGTAGGGAAATACACACGCACAGACAACATCACTTTATATATATATATATATATATATATATATATATATAATGGCAGATGAAGGATTACTTATGTTGTGAATTTCTAGGAGTCAAAGCTAAAAACAACAAGCGACAATACTATCTATAAGTTGAGAGAATATACGCAGTTATCAGCTTTGTAATATAATTTTTATTGCACTTATTTGCTCATCAATGAGATGAGCAAATAAGTGCAGATATAAATACTGCATAAATTAAAAATAAGTAAATAATAAACATTTATGCATAGTATAAATAATGTTGGGCATATTATCGCCCAAAATATTTTAAAAAGCTAATAGCTGTAATGGTTAGCTGGAATTACCAAATGGTCACCCATTTCGTACTGACCAGATTCAACGTTGCTTAACGTCAGTAATCCAACGAGAACCGGTGTTTCAACATGATTATGCCATACGTAATGCATTCCCAAACCAAATTTTAAAAAAATACTGAGAGCTGTTTACTTAAATTCCCAACCGTCTGCAATTTATAATATCACATACGATGCCAGTTGTAATATCTTAAATTGATTGGCGTAATTCTACATTGTTCCTTTACGGCGATACTAGTATTACGACCCTAAACGTCTGAAAGTATGTTCTGAACATATACACATGTTCTCATTTTTTTTTCTGAATTAGCACGCCAGGTTTTCGTCTTTTTTTCTGTTTTAGTTTTTTCATTTACTTTTTAGCTGAGGATGATTTGGATGGGACTGAACGCTTTAGTTTAATATATCGAACATTCATCATTTTTGATTTGATTTAAATACGAAACACAATTCATGAAATCGAATAAAAAATATAAGACGTGTATGTTCCACTTATGATTGATTTCGATGGAATGGCGACAATTGGCATTAACTGGTTCCTTGTTTAATTATATTTTTCAATTAGATTTTATGAAGATGATTTTAATAATTTGCAATTACTGTAATAAAAATGTTCCGATATATGAAAAAAATAACACGTTGAGTGTATTCTTATGTTGCATTGTTTTTCTATATTACGTTAAGTTTCACCGATATAGACGTTATCAAAATCTAAACGATGGACGGTATATAATTTCCGCTTTGACTTTAGATGCTGTGTAAAATCTGGTAGATTTTTAAGACGGTATCTATTATAGTACTTCAGACTATGTGTTTTATATCAATGCCAAGTCGATTTTGTTTCGTTTAAATCGAGCTATTACTTCATAAATGAAAATTTTCTTCCAGGGGAAAAATATTATATAGTCGGGAGGTAAATAATTGATATACCTGATACAATTAAAAATAATGTTATCTTCTGAGTATGTCATGTCTAAGTAACGTATTACAGTTAAACTTAATAATTTTCCTTTTTTAAATGGTTTTATGTTTTTTGTTTCATACGATGTATGATACTATGTTTATACAAAACCAACAAACGTTTGTTTTGACCTTCTTGTTTTTCGATCACTTCATGATATCTATGACTTGTTCGTATCTGACAAGGGGTAAATGGACAAACACCTAAGGCTGAGGGTCTCAACTATGGAAGAAAAGTTTAGAAGTACTTGCGTAGACCATTATATATGTACCTAAATACTTTAGCATTTGTAAAGTCTAAGTTCCCTTTATATACTAATATACGAAAACAAGTATTGAGAGTATTATTGGTTTGTATTTCTTTTCTGTGCTCGTAAATTCTCTTGTCTAGACCACGTTGGGTTTGACTGTTATAGTTCTTATCAAAAGCTCGACAGTATACGTTATAATGCCTGCATAGACTTTAGATGTTATGCGAGGTTGAATAACTTTTTAAACGCTATCTATTATAGTTGTTCAAGCTATTTATGTTATATCATTACTTATGTTATATTAGTATTTATGTTATATCATTATTTATGTTATATCATTATTTATGTTATATTATTATTTATGTTATATCATTATTTCTGTTATACATCATTTATGTTATATCATTATTTATGTTATATCATTATTTATGTTATATCATTATTTATGTTATATTATTATTTATGTTATATCATTATTTATGTTATATCATTATTTATGTTATATTATTATTTATGTTATATCGTTATTTATGTTATACATCATTTATGTTATATCATTATTTATGTTATATCATTATTTATGTTATATCGTTATTTATGTTATATCATTATTTATGTTATATTATCATTTATGTTATATCATTATTTATGTCATATCATTATTTATGATATATCATTATTTATGTTATACTATTATTTATGTTATATCATTATTTATGTTATATCATTATTTATGTTATATCATTATTTATGTTATATCATTATTTATGTTATATTATTATTTGTGTTATATCATTATTTATGTTATATTATTTTTTATGTTATATCATTATTTATGTTATATCATTATTTATGTTATATTATTATTTATGTTATATTATTTATGTTATATTATTATTTATGTTATATCATTATTTATGTTATATTATTATTTATGTTTTATCATTATTTATGTTATATCATTATTTATGTTATATCATTATTTATGTTATATTATTATTTATTTTATATCATTATTTATGTTATATTATTATTTATGTTATATTATTATTTATATTATATTATTATTTATGTTATATCATTATTTATGTTATATTATTATTTATGTTATATTATTATTTATGTTATATTATTATTTATGTTATATTATTATTTGTGTTATATCATTATTTACGTTATATTATTATTTATGTTATATCATTATTTATGTTATATTATTATTTATGTTATATCGTTATTTATGTTATACATCATTTATGTTATATCATTATTTATGTTATATCATTATTTATGTTATATCGTTATTTATGTTATATCATTATTTATGTTATATTATCATTTATGTTATATCATTATTTATGTCATATCATTATTTATGATATATCATTATTTATGTTATACTATTATTTATGTTATATCATTATTTATGTTATATCATTATTTATGTTATATCATTATTTATGTTATATCATTATTTATGTTATATTATTATTTATGTTATATCATTATTTATGTTATATTATTATTTGTGTTATATCATTATTTATGTTATATTATTATTTATGTTATATCATTATTTATGTTATATCATTATTTATGTTATATTATTATTTATGTTATATTATTTATGTTATATTATTATTTATGTTATATCATTATTTATGTTATATTATTATTTATGTTTTATCATTATTTATGTTATATCATTATTTATGTTATATCATTATTTATGTTATATTATTATTTATGTTATATCATTATTTATGTTATATTATTATTTATGTTATATTATTATTTATATTATATTATTATTTATGTTATATCATTATTTATGTTATATTATTATTTATGTTATATTATTATTTATGTTATATTATTATTTATGTTATATCATTATTTATGTTATATTATTATTTATGTTATATCATTATTTATGTTATATCATTATTTATGTTATGTTATCATTTATGTCATATCATTATTTATGTTATATCATTATTTATGTAATATTATTATTTATGTCATATTATTATTTATTTTATATCATTATTTATGTTATATCATTATTTATGTTATATCATTATTTATGTTATATCATTATTTATGTTATATTATTATTTATGTTATATCATTATTTATGTTATATCATTATTTATGTTATATTATTATTTATGTTATATCATTATTTATGTTATATAATTATTTATGTTATATCATTATTAATGTTATATTATTATTTATGTTATATTATTATTTATGTTATATTATTATTTATGTTACATCATTATTTATGTTATATCATTATTTATGTTATATTAATACTAAGTTAATGTTGATTTTAATTTTTTAAATCGGGTTATGCATTCCTATTAGTCGATAACATTTAAATTCTATTTATTATAGGGCTTGAATAAATTATGAATCACATTTCTAATACAAAAATAACCTCTAAATATTATTTATACATATAACAGTTTTAAAGCAATAAAATTATTTACAGTACATTTTATTATGATAAACAGTAAACTATGTTTCAAAATTAACAACGTTTTTGACTTGAAATTCAAAATATATGCGCATATAAATGCAATTCAGAAGACATTTACCGTGGGCAAATTAGTTTATGTATTCCTACTTTGTTGAAAGTATTTTACATGAAATAAAATTAAATTGATGTTGCTTAATATTTCTGTATTTCGGAAATAAACCAAAAGAAAATATCGGTACTAATATAGAATCTGGGCAAGGGCGTGTCGGCAGTTTTCGCAAATTTACGAAACACACACACAAAAAAAAAGAAAACAACCGGAAAATTGTCGGGGAAAAAAATAAACGTGATCACCGCCAGACGATAAATTTTAAACCCTTAAAACGTAGGTGAAAAATTAAACGACTTTGAGCAATGAATGTTTTATTTTGCGCATGTACAAAAGTAACAGCAAGATCAATGCTTTATTCGACTTATTCGTCTTCAATTCAACTTTTTCATCTTCAATTCAACCGTTTCGTCGTCAATTCAACTGTTTCGTCTTCAATTTAAATCTCGCAGCAATTTTTGCGTCATGATATTGGCCTATTGACCAGCATTTGTTGAGTAAACCCTTGACAAGTTCTTAAGGAACTACTAAATTCTAAGAAAGCCCGCTTTAGATATTCGCCGGAAGAGTATAGTAGATATTTAAGTTTTCTTTTGATTTAGATATAACCGTTTGTGTAATGTGTGTTTCTCGGTTTATACATTTCTGTTAATTCATTTGCATGTGCGTGTACCTGAAATTTCACTTTCGCAGTTGTTTACTAAAACGCGCGTCAGCGATTCTATTAAGTATATGGTAAATTAGAAAACATACCAACAAACAGAAATGGTACCAGCTCGTTCGTTTTAAACACAGGCGTTTACGAAAGAAAATCCTCCTTCTCGCGATTTGCCTTTGTTTTGCAGATTTGTTTACATCTTCAGTTTTGATAGGACCTTATCACATGACAATCACTGAGTAGAAGAAGGGGCACACTTTTTAGATGTGTGTATTTCTGCTTTCAGGCGCGTGTGTCGCTGCTAGTGATGAAGGGGAGGCATCTGACAAAAGGGGTTAGAAGAGTGATTTGCGGTATTGAAATTCAATGGAGACGTCGTAAAAATAGGGAAATTAATCGTGAATTACGAATAGGATAGTTGTATTTACCCGGCATTTTCCACTAGAGAAATAGGGCACCTCTTATTTACGCCCAAAAGCCATTCGAGTATTCTATTATGAATGTAGAGCCGATGGTCAGAAAGATAACTAACAGTGGAACTTAAGCAATGTTTGATTATATAAGAAGGCGTATCAACAGAAATCTATTTACACTACATTTGAAAACGACCATATTATAAGCAGCAAGGAAGCTATCCCTACGGTATTGTGTTCTACAAATGGACTGTTCTAGAAAACAAATTTCGCTTATGGAATTTGCGTTTATTCATTAGTACGGATAGAGAGTAAGTAAAATCTTCGATATTGTTAAAACTAATACGGTATCTGGTACGACTATTATGTAGAGGAGAATAGATAGAAGCTCAGTCGATCATCTAGGACAACAATGAAACAGATATTGAGTCGCAACGTTTCCTCTATGCGAAATCATTATATGTTTTACAATGGTTATAACATTTGCTTGAATCATTATAGCTTTTATAATGGTTATAACATTTGCTAAAATCATTATAGATGGTATACAATGGTCATTACATATGTTTAAATCAATAATTATGTTTTAAAATGGTTATAACATCTTCTTAAATCATTATATATGTTTTACAATGGTTATAACATTTTCTTTAATCATTATATATGTTTTATAATGGTTATAACATTTGCTTAAATCATAGATGTTTTACAATGGTCATTACATATGTTTAAATCAATAATTATGTTTTAAAATGGTTATAACATTTTCTTAAATCATTATATATGTTTTACAATGGTTATAACATTTTCTTAAATCATTATATATGTTTTATAATGGTTATAACATTTGCTTAAATCATTATATATGTTTTATAATGGTTATAACATTTGCTTAAATCATTATATATGTTTTATAATGGTTATAACATTTGCTTAAATCATTATATATGTTTTATAATGGTTATAACATTTGCTTAAATCATTATATATGTTTTACAATGGTTATAACATTTGCTTAAATCATTATATATGTTTTATAATGGTTATAACATTTGCTTAAATCATTATATATGTTTTACAATGGTTATAACATTTGCTTAAATCATTATATATGTTTTACAATGCTTGTAACTATTGTTTCAGTCAGTATACATGTTTTTCGATGATTATAACATTTGACTAAATCATCTAATGCTTTACAATGGTTATAACATTTGTTTAAATCAATATATGTTTTACAATGGCCATAATATTTGCTTAAATCATTATATATGTAGTGTTTGAGAATGGACATTCTCGGATGCGGGAAACACATTTCTAATTAATTATACGGACATATTTCGAAGTATGTTCATGCCTTTACATATGAAACTCATTAATTAACCTTCATACATTTTGCAAACCACATACACTGAATTACGCTTATAACCTTTACATAATATAATTACATTTTTTAAAGGTATTTATGCTCTAATTTATTGCTTTTTATTACTTATAAACATATTTACGGATTATGAGTTGGAAAAACATGAACGTTATTTACCACACCTCTACTACTATCAATCTGATTTCTCTTATTTAAAACTACAATACAATATTTTAATACAGTAGAGGCTGATAACCCAAAATGTACTTATTTTTGTAAAAATAATCTACATAACTATTTTCTAAACGGACTTTAATATTTAATTCATGTTATATGTAATTTTATTCGTTGTGTTGCTATATATAACTTGTATAATTCGTTATATTCTCTTACATAACACAACTGTATTCGCCAGGTAGCAGTCAATAATGTGAGAGATCTCGTTAATAAACTGTTTACAGTTCCTTTACTGTTCATTAATTGTTGTAGGGCCATAGCTGTTTATTATTTTACTCGGTTCATAAAGAGAATTATATGTTCTTACATAATTTCTTCTATTACAACCGTAATAGCACATTAAAAAAAAAAAACTGAATTGTTATTTTTAATTTTCAAATAATAAATATTCTTCTTCATGAAATAGAGACAGTTTTGTTCTTTTTTCTTCCTCTTATGTGTCATGGTGAATCTGATAATTGTCGAGCGCTTTTCAAACAGTGAATTTCTTCTTATTATTATTGACCCTGCGTTAGACCGTTACCGGATATTTATACATCGTTCAACCTCCACTTTCAACTATAACCACCACTATCACACCATAGAAGAAGAAGACGAAGAAGAAGAAGAAGAAGAAGAACTGTATGCATTTTCTGTAGAAGAATATTTTATTAAACGAAAATTTGAAAAAAAATCGATTTTATTTTAATAAAAAGAAATGTTTATCGAAATCACATTTGTGCTAGTCTTGTCTTTTAACCGTTTAATCCTTTATATATATATATATATATATATATATATATATATATATAAAGAATATAAGTCAAATGTGACTAATAAAATTTATTATGTTGTAAATTATTCTAAAGAAGATTTGTCATGTAGGTCCCAAAATTTGGTCTACCTGTTGTCCTGTAAAAACTGTAATTTACAATACGTAGGAGAAACTGTAATGCCTCTAAATAAACGCATGAATTTGCATAGGACTAGCACTAAGGGATGTATTCATGTTGTTAAACATTTTAAAGAACCTGTAGTCAGTCGTCTTTTTCCATACAAATAATTGAAAAATTTAAATGTAATGGATATAATAGTCTAGGTAATGTAGATAACGATATCCTAAGGATCCGTCAGGATAAGGAAGACGATATAATTAAAAAAATGCGAGTGATTTACCCATATGGGTTGAATATTAAAGTTAAAAAAAATAACCTACAAGATTCTGAAATTATAGGTAGATTATATCCAGCTTTGCCTCGCTACGGTATTAGAGATAGAACTCATGTTAATAGAAATAATAGAAAATCAGTTATTTCATGCGAAGATTTTTTTTTAGTAAAATTAAAGATATCATTATTAATAAAATTTATGAGTCGTTCAATTATATAAGAAAATTGCTAAATCAAACAAAAAAGAAAGTTTTGAAGGAAATAGCATCTAAAATATTATTACAACCGGATAGGATATATAAGAAGGACTATTTCATTCAATGGTATGAATATATTCTAGATATAATTGACACTAAATTATATAAGCCACCAGTGAACGATATAAAAAAGAAACCTACAAATGTTTGTGTAGTTTTGTATGAAAATAAAGGTTTTGATGATGTAAATTTACCTAAAATATTTAATAAACAAAAAAATATTCAATTACTAACAAATGAGTTCCAGAAAAAAGATCACAAACCGATAGTTACATATAAACTAGGGCCAACAATACGCAATAAGATTTTTAATTATAAGAAAACGGTAGAACATATAAATATAAAAGATAATAATATAAATATTCCAGAATGTGAATGTAATTCCTCTCCGTTCTATAATAATGAGATAAAACATGTAATTACAGGAAATTTAAATATAGTAAATAATCCTAAATTAAGAAAACTACTTAGTAAGGGTCCAAATTATAGAGAACCTAAATGCCTAAATTACACTAAATGCGTTAAAGAAGTTACTAAAGCACTAGAAGGTTTTATTATGTCTATGGTAAAGAAATATAAATTAACACAGTCTACGTTTGATGCATGGAAAAATAGTATAATTGAATGCGTAAATAAAAAGGTTTAACATATAAAACAATTTAAACACCCTAGAAAAACCAATCCTCTTTTTAAAAATTCAGAAATACGGGAGGAACTTAAAATACTTCGTAATAGTTCCGATTGATAAAGCGGCAAACAATATAGCCTTTATATGTAAAAATATATATAATATACAACGTTTATTGATAGAAGTAGGACTTATAGGAAACGATTCGGATACTTATAAAGTAAGTAATAGTAATTTAGATAGCAATATTTAGAATAATAGTATTATTAATGAAAAAGTAGGATTAAAGTTAGAAGATAAACACAAAAATCCTCCATGTATGTATTGGATACCTAAAATGCATAAAAATCCAGTTGGGGCTAGATGTATTGTAGGTTCAAAGACGTGCATCACTAAACCTCTAAGTAAAGCTATATCTAAAATATTTAAATTAATTATAAATCAAATAAATAATTTTCACCTGAAAAGTAAATTCTATAGTAATATAAATCTATTTTGGGTAGTAAATAATTCCAAACCCGTGAAAGAAAAATTAGATAAAATAAATTCCAGAATAAAAGCAAAATCTATAGCTACTTATGATTTTAGTACGCTATATACTAAAATTCCGCACGAAAAACTTATAAAAGAATTAAATGATACTGTAGATTTGGCTTTTCAAGGTGGAAAAGGTAAGTATATAGACTTTTCAAACTCTAAAGCTTTCTGGTGTAAAAATAAAAATAGCAAAACTAGTATTTCTAAAGGTATTTTAAAAATGCTTGTAAGTCATCTTATTAAAGAATGCTATTTTAAATAGGAAATAAAATATTACTCCAAACGATAGGTATCCCAATGGGATTGGATCCGGCACCATTTTGGGCAAATTTGTATTTACATAAACTCGAGTATATATATATATATATATATATATATATATATATATATATATATATATATATATATATATGTCATCATTATTAAAAACAGATATATCTAAAACATATAACTTTCATGGGTGTAGGAGATTTATAGATGACCTTATATGCATAAACGATAATGATGAATTCGAAAAAAATAAACATCTTATATATCCAAACGAATCAAAATTGAATTGTGAATATAGAGGACAACAGGCTACATTTCTGGATTTAGATATAAAACTTGAGGATGGGATTTTTCTTTATAAAATATTTGATAAAAGAAACGCATTCCCCTTTAAAATAGTACGTATGCCCCATAAGGATAGCACCTGCCCTGTTTTTGTGTTTTATGGAACCATTATGTCAGAGTTTTTGAGAATAGCTCGCGTTACTCTAAAATTAACAGATTTTATACCACCAGTTTCTAGCTTAGTAATAAGGATGATAAAACAAGGTGGAGATAAAAATAAAATATTTAAACAGTTAAATAAAGCATTTGTTCGTTATCCTGATGCTTTTGAATCGTTTAAGATAAACCAGACTATATTAATAAAGGAAATCCAAAACTATATTAGCAATGTCTAAATGTATTTATAATTACATATAATAAATTTATATATATATTAAAAAAAAATGTATATAAGTAAAAATAAAATATTTTTAACCTTTATATATCTAATTTTAAATAAATAAGAATGTAAATATACAAACTACTAACTATAGTGGGGGTGATAAGTAGTTAAATGGATTAATCCAAATCTTATAAATACAAGACTGATAAATTAAAAAATGTATCCGTTTTAAATGTGGAAATTGATGAATCGCACAGGTAAGAAATTCATTTTTTTACTATGAAAAAGGTTAGTAAGTGCAATTAAGAATAGGAAATTGGATCAAATTTTTGTAACTTGTCTTCTTCCTAAGATTAAGGGTGGTGGTGTTTGATCAACACTGCTGAGGAGCCATGATGTAATACACTGTTTTGTTTTTAAATCCCCGAAACAGTGTTTCATGGTAAACAACTGATGCTCCCTTAAAAATTTTTTAAAAAATTGGTATTATAGTAAATTCGAGAGAGTTGATGCAGTGATTGCAGGTGATTAAATGACTTACTAAATAAATGGTTTTTTTAACAAATGATAAAAAGTTAAAACTTCAAAGACTATATATATGTGTGTGTGTGTGTGTATAATATATGTGTGTGTACGAATATATATATATATATATATATATATAAAATTTAAAGGGGGGTTAGAGCAATTTTCTATAGAGCAGAGTGTATTTTAATATTATAATAAAAATACTAATTTAATTAAAATACAGGAAATGAATAATATTCGTTGTAAAGCCGATGTATCAAAGCTCAATAGTCAAATATCCTAGAGCTACTTTTATATTTGGTAAGGTGATTAATAATTTATAATTCAATATTAAAATTAAAAATTAAAAATCCGTTTCATTGCATTCAAGTAGTGCAGATGAATCCCCAGAGCAATTCATTTGGATGTGGTCTGTAGCCTGTACATACTCTAACTCGGTTTATTTATGGGGTCTTTTATTAAAAAAAACACACATTATTTTGCTGATGAAGAGACTTTGTTTTCATAAAAAAATATATGCTAAAATTATTGTCCTTGACTCAATGTCTGTCACACAAAAAACATCGTTTCCGAAACGATCGTACAATTTTTAATTTTTAATTATAAATTACCAATCCCCTTACCAAATATATATATATATATATATATATATATATATATATATATATATATAATCTGAGGTCATTGTTTTCCAGAGGTTAAGTAACCAACGAAGTTTAACGAGGTTGATACAAGAGTGCCCAATACAAAAGTAGAGCAGAGCATACACTTTATTCGTTTGTACATAATCAGTAATATGTTGCTACACAGTAATGAGCCTGTTTCAGTCAATTAGTTACTAATTCCTAGATACCTCTTCAGGACATGCAGCTTATACGAAAGCAAAGTTTGCAATCTGATAATAAAGGCTGCAAACATTGCTTTCGTATGAGCGATACGCCTTAAAAAGTTCCTAGTTACTAATTATTAGCTGACCGAAACATGCTCATTACCATGTAGCAACATATACAGATAATGTATATAACTTTGTATACAAATGCGTGTTAATGTCTTTTTTATTGTTTCTTTGTTCACACTTTGATTACTATATACAAAAGTTCAGTTACTTTACTCTAATTCATATCTATATATATTATAATTCTTGCAAAATATACAAAGAGATCACCTCATTTGCATATTACATTAAGGAAAATCGGTTTTACTAAATAGCGGTATGTAAGTTTATGTTTCTAGCTCGGGAATTGTTTTAAGTGGTCTATTATAAATTGTTATTTAATAAACTTTAAATCACACTTTAATAGGTAATATATTTAATTTAATTTATTTGGAATTATTTCCGAAATCGACTATTTTAAAGACATAAAATAATGCCTCCCTCTGGAAACTTCGAAACATAAAAGAATCTAATAAAATAATTTGGTAATCTCAATAAGTTTCTAGCTTGAAAAAATAATTCCGTGTAGACAGAAAAATGTTTGTTTTTAATATTCAAACAGAAAAAAACACTTATGAATGTACTGAAAATATTTAATTTGTTTATTTTTATTATTCTTGAAACGGCTATACAGAAATTTTGACTGCTTCGAATTCGAACTTAAGCCACACTCAGAAAGAAAAATCCCCCCATCGAAAAAGTAAATCGTAAAAGCCCCCTCTTAAAAAAGCAAATCGCAAATTTCCTTTATTTACAAGAAAATAAAGAACGTATGTTGCAGGGGGTTTCATTAAGGAGATATAACAGGTGATTCATATTGGGTTAATACATATAACGGATATAATGATAGTGATGAGGGAGAGCGAGAGAGGAGACATTTATACATATGCACTTCTGTTCTGAGATACTTGGGACTTCATATATATACTGAGGGGGATAGTATGATAGAGGCACGGTTCTTATATTTCTTGTAACACATATAGAGAGGAAGGGTTACGCAGTGTTAATAATAAGATATTTATCACATTACCTATTAATTTGTGGAATGATGACACGAAGACAACAGTTACAAATATCGTCAGGAATTCACATTTGTTCTACATAGTTAAATCATTCTACCATTCGCTTCCAAAGGAACCTGGCTCTAACTCTCTATCTCTCACACGCATTCTCTCTGACTCAACTATTCTGCCTCAACTACCTGGTCTGACACACGCTAGCTCCTACATTGACACTCCCTCTATGGCTATTACGTCAGAAGTGTGTGTTCTAGAACGTGACCAATTCACGTGGCTACGCACACGTTTTCCTAACATACTTTTCAAAACAAAGAATTCGTAACTAACCTAATTTTTCACCTAACCTATTTTTTAACAATACATTTTTAATTTGTATTGTTCCGTCTTTTTAGCGGAACTTTTAATATTCAGTTTTGTAAAAGAATGAACAATCAATTATTTTTATAATATAAACAATATCAAACTATTATAATAGAATTTAACAATAGGGTTTTTTAACATTCCGATTTCTAACTTTCTATTTCTTAACCTTGCTTATAATGTTCGACTCTCGGCTAATCCTAATCTTATTTTCACTTATCTAATGTTCTTCTTATTAAAATGGAAAAGGACAACCCTTTTTAGTGCAACACCTAGAGAACGCGACTTTACAAATAAGAAAAACAAACAAATACATATTATGCACACATTAATGATTCTAAACTTACTTTTTCAGGATCATAAATTCAAAAGTTGTGTTATAACAGTGGCCAAAATAGATTCAAAGTTACCTTTTCCCTTTATTCGCGTTTCAGGTTCGAGGCTTTCTACTAGGCTACTTTTATCTTTTTCTTTGCAATTGTTCGGGCACTCGCTGCTATTTTTATTGGAACAAAATTTGCTTTGATTTTATTTGGGGGTGTTCTTATCAACGCAAGGGCAACAAAAAGTGCTCAATATCCAGAGAATATTTACTTCTCTTTGTATCCCTTCTGTCGTAATATCTGGTGGAGAGGGTATGACGTACTTCTTATTTTCGGCGATTACACTTACATGTTTTTATCTGTTCTTTTAATGTTGAAATTGTTGTTGAGGTATCGATGTTGGCTATGATGAAAATGATTAATATTGATCTGGACAATGCCTGGTACCTACACTACTATATATATATATATATATATATATATATATATATATATATATATATTGTGAGATGATAGGAATGAAAAAGTTGGTTCAACAAATTGATGACTTGCGAATTTGGGAATTTATTTTTTTATTTTAAACTAGAGTGTCTTTTTTTCAAGGGTGAAATTTACATAAGCTTTTGATGCAGATGGTCATTGAAATGTACAGATTAATAAAGAGAATTAAACTTATTAAAATACAAGAGAATGAGAGAATGAGAGAGATAGAGAGGGGGAAGAATTGTGTGTGTGAGACAAAAAGAGAAAACGAGAACGAGAGGTAGATGCAAAACTCTGGGTTCTGCCTTTGTGTGCGTGTGTCAGTTTTATACTTTATCTACGCAAGGTTCGGCTTGGGGACTGCCAAACTTAATGAGTCTTTAGATCTCAGGCCGCACTAATAACTGAAATCTTATTAATAAACACATAACCCAAACACACATGCACACGCACACACACACTCACATAACCTCGCACATACATAAATACATGTTCATATGTGTGTTAGGATGAAATGCAAAACGCAATAAGCGCCAATTAAAACATGTCGAAATTAACCTGACAATGTGTATCATTTCAACATAATTATATCCATTATTCATTATCATACATAATCTTATATCAGCATGTATTGTTTGCTTTCAATCAAAATAAAATTTTAATAGGAACCTACATTTGATATGCTTGTAATTTTATTGTTTTATTACTACATGTACAGCATTTATATTTATGGTGTGTTGAAATATTAACTCAAGCATCATACGTATATAATGGAACTTGGAAGATTTAGTCTAATTGCAACATTTAAACATGTTAAATATGAGTTTAAAATAAAACTTCAAATAAGAAATGATAAATGGGAGGGTAAGAGAATATCAATATTACAATGTTACAATAACAGGATTAATAATCCTAAATCAAAAGCAAAATAAGAATTAAATCTTTACTAATTATTTGCAATTATAATTTCCTAAATGAAAATGATATATTATCATATTATTAGTGTACTTTAAACACTAATAAAAGTGGAATTAGGATTTATCCAAGTTAAATAAAAATGATACAAAACATTTTACTAGTTTGGGGAAATGATTATAAATACTTTATTGAAGGAGATGACAATATAACAATTAACAAAATAAAGTTAATTTATAAAGTATAACTTCCAAAATAATTAAAATAAAAAATAAATGAATAAAATAAAAAAAACAAAATAGTATTAAGCTGATAAAGTTATAAATATATAAGAACCATAGTTTAATTTTTTTTACGGGTAGGTTTGAGAGAATACTTCCATCAGGCAACGCTGTTACACGGGATCTTCTAGTATATACATATATATGTAATTAAACTATGGTTCTAAGTGGCAGTCTCTGCAATCCCAATAAACTTCCGGGTATAGGCGCACGTGGGTAAAATGAATGGCGCTGAAGTACTACGCATTTATTATCTATTTATATATTGAAAAGTTTAGCTACCAAATAATTGCATCTTTTATTATTATTATTTATTCCGGAAAAAAAATAAAGGTACAGAATTTTATTAAAAGAAAAATGTTTCGTAAATAAAATTGTTGGCACAAAATAAGTTCGTATTATTTTGTAAAAAGAACTTCCTGTGCTGGAAAAAAGAAAGTCCACACTTGTAATTTTTTCAAAAACTGCAAATCTAAGTTACATTTAATGTAACTATTTAAATCAACTTATATCTCATTTGATTCGCCTTTTATTCCTCTATAATTATACCTGTTACTATTTGACTTTAAATTAAAATATTCAAGTGTTCACGTCAATTTAAAAAAATATCTTCAAATTGAGGTGGAAAACAAATTCGCTTAAAACCAGCTGAAATTATCGCCCCTTAATCAGTTTAAAATATCCAGCAATAGGAAGCAAAGCTTCTCTAATCGTAATTGCTGTTGTTCCAGGTTATACAACGTGACATTTAGTCCATATGCTACGACTTTCTCTTAGTGATCGTTGTAGCTCATTAATCTCCACCTTTCTGGTTTATCCAACCGAGAAACTGGCTGCAGATTTAAATGTGATGACTAAACAATACGAAAGATTGTGCAAATCAACAAAACAACGGCAGTGTTCGCAATACCCTTAAATCTGGTCATACTAGTGTTACTTCTAACAGGGCAGATAATGTTATGAAGATTCGCAGCCTAAGAAACAAATTTGAAACGGCTTCCTAAACCCAACAACAGTGCAATCTTGTTAAAAAGTGCTCTCTTTCTATTAAGAACAGAATAAAGGAATTTAATTTTCGAGGATATATTGCAAGACGTAAGCCAATGATTTCTGTAAAGAACATATAGCACTAAATGAACGTCGTCAGATACATTGAAGATCATGACTCTTCATATTGGTCAAGCTTTTAAGCGACGAAAGCAAGTCCAATAGGATAGTCAGTGATGGTAGGCAGTACGTCCATCAGAGGAAAGACGAAGAATTTAATCCTAGGTGCTCAGTTTCAATGCTGCAAGGTGGTGGGAATTCGGTTTTGGTGTGGAGCATTATTTGTACCAATGGTCCAGGGCCTATAATCCCCTTGCAAGGTCGAATTAATTCAACCAAGTACATGTTGAATGCGTATTTTCTACTCTATTTTGGTCGGAATTTGAATGATAATACCATTTTCATTCAGGATTATTCTCCCATTCACACAGCTGGAAATGTAAAGATGTTTCTGGAAGAACATGGCATATCGTGTTTGAATTGGCCTGCACAATATACAGACTTCAATCCTACCGAAATCGTATGTCATTATATCAAGCAACAGCTACGCAATGATAAAATTAAAATTTTGGAAGAACTTTGGACAAAAATTAAAGAAAAGTTGGATGCCCTTTCCCCGGAGTATTGCTGCAGTCTAATTCAAGGAATTCCCAAAAGATTGCAGGCTGTCAAATTGCAGAAGGTCTATGCTAGTAAATATTAACTAGATCATTGTATTCCAGTTATATTAGTGCTGTATTGATGTCCTAAATTTACATTTAAATGACAATTTCTCATTGTGTTGAGTTTATTTTTGCCTCCTAAATTTGAAGCTATTTTACAAAATTGACATAAACACTAGAATATTTCAAGTAAAAGTCAAATATGGGCAGGAAGAATTCTAGAAAAATAAAAAGTCAATCAAATGAGGTGTAGTTTGTTTAAACGGTTACATTAAATTTAGCCTAAATTTGCAGTTTTTGAAAAAATTGCAAGTGCAGACTTTCTTTTTGCTACCTATATATATATATATATATATATTTCATTTATTCATATTATATCCATTTATTTATGGAAATAACACACACACACATATATACATATATATATATATATATATATATATATATATATATATATGTGTATGTGTGTGTTTGTGTCTGTGTTGTGTGTGTGTTTTTAGGCAGCATTTTTTTCTTTTATGTATATTTAATTTAACAAAAATAAATATTTTGACTTACGATAAATATGGCAATTACATCAGCCAGTGGCTGCTAGAAATAAAGGCTGTTACTTGAGAGTTGAAAATGGGTTAAAAATATGAATTAGAAGACAAACAAACATTCATTTCATGGAAGTATATATATATATATATATATATATATATATATATATATATATATATATATATATATACTTATTTGTGTGTGGATATGACTGTATTATTTCTAATATTATATAAAAATACATTTTTTGTGTGTGTCTGTATGTGAGTCTGTGCGAGTTGGCTATGTATAGACTCCACATTGTTACGTCCGATTTGTATGGAATTTCACACATATGCATTTTTTGTGTATCTTGATGTGTTCTTAGATAGTTTTCGTATTGGAATGTTTTCGATAATTATTAATAATTGTTATCGAAAAAATCCGAGATAACAAGTAACATGCGACTGTAACTAACAGGTGAATTTGAGTAGTTTCTTTTACAACACAAGCAGCATACCGGAAATATAAAATCAACAGTAGCTTCTTTGATAGGACAGTCATAATATGTCTGTTTAGAACCACAAGTGATCCATGATAGCGGACCTTTTTTTTTTAAACATTTATTCTAAGCCATTATCACCGCACAAGCCTGTAACTCCAGGTATTTACAAGCAATGTAAGGTTCTTTGAAATTTGAAATGAATTTATATTTAGAGCACAAATAAACGATGTTAATTGAATTTTGCATTTCAAACTTTAATTCCAACCGTTATTAAAATACTTTTACAAAATCAACAGCAAATTCTATACAGTGCAATGTAGACTACAATATATTTTGTACTACGTCACTAGGGGAAGGGATTTGAAGTTTTCGTTCGAAAGATTGTAGTGTGTCCCCGACATTTGATTTGATTTAAAAATAGCTCATTTAATAGGTTTCGATGATAATAAAAATGTGGGAAGGTGAAACATTCGCTGACCATCATTCAATTTCAGTAAAAGCATAAAAAGAAAATTTAAAAAAAATAATGGAAACAAACATAGATAAGTTCATATGCATAATAGATTGTTTAGTTGTTGGTCACAAAAACTTTATCAAATTCAGGACTAACATGGCGCCTACCTTCTTAGAAAGGAACACATAAAATATGGAAAGCGAATCGTATATCAAATGTGTGTCTGTGTGTTCGTAATATTCCTTAACACAAATAGACGCGTGTTTTTTTTAAGTTTAGATTGCATTGAAAAGACCAACTCTTTTGGATTGATCGGCGCCTCTGTGTTTAAAGCGTTCGACTTCGAACTTGATCGAATTGTCCAACCTGGACCTGCATAACATTGCATCTGATAAATGTGTTTTTTTTTCCTAATAAACATTGATGCATGCCATCTAGAAGTGTGTCTTTTATTTCGATTTATCTCTTTTTCAAATAAAATGTTTTCTGCCAGATATAATCTTCCCCGGGACGTTCACAAAAGCTTTGTCAGAAAATATGAATTATTTAAAGCAAGCGTTTTGTTTAAAAGTACAAACATGTTATTGTAGAAAAGCATACTTATATTTGTTTCTAAGAAATACACCATTTAAAAAGAACTGTAATATTGTAATTCGAAAAGAAAACATATAATGGTTTAAAAGATGACACAAATGGGAGATTATTTAAATATATAATTATTCACAGTTCTGAATATTTTAGATGAGGGCTAATTCTTGGTATTACTTGGTTTTAAACTGACTATTGTCTTCATTGTGGTTAAAATAAAGTTTGTACAATTAATTAAAGGTAAGGCTAGAAGTCGACTGAAAAGCTACGGCAGCGGACAAGTCGGAATTAGCTGATCACATATAAAAAAAAGCGGAACACACTTTTCTGTATGGAACGAAGTCAAAATAAATGACATAGATACAAGATGAAGAGTTGGACGACATAATGAGGAGCACATGTGCTACAAAAGAAAAAATACTAAGCATAGAAATCAAATGGAAACCTCTAATTATAAAGAAAAACAAAAATTGTACAACCCTTCCTTAAAATATCAACGATAGAAGGGAGGCAATCCTCTCTCTTACTTTATAAATGTTGCCTCATTTTATCAACTTAATTTTTTATATACATACGAAACCACGGCTAAACTAAAAACAACTCCAAAAATACAAAACCCCCAACGGAGCCAGTAAGTTTTTTTTTTCCAAGATAGCAATCAACATACCTGACAATGATTGACGGGTATATCGACCGAAACGTTGCACAAATAACAATCTAGATAAGATCAATAATAATAATGTTAGATACAGTGTGTGTCGTCAGTGAGGCGCATGTGACTAATAATACGAAATACCCTGTTCAAAATAGTATTGTTGATATCTTAATTCAAGATTAAAATTTAACCGTTTAAAAGATTTTTGATTCCTAAAAGAATCTTTTTCAGTAAAATACACACATTGTGTTTCCTGTCCTTTCTTTTCGTTTTTTTAATACAATATTGTTAAATAAATTACTTACATAGAACATGGTATATAAAACACGTAATATGTTTATTTTGTTTCAATATATACTTTGTCAAGGTTTATTTCTCTGGGAAAAGTGATGTCTTCATATTTGAATATTTAAATACAAATTAAAACGAGTTATTTTCTTATTTATTTTACTCTGTTAACTATACGCACTATTAAGTTGATAGTATACATTCAGTATGGCCTTAAGAAATTTGTGCCTTTTAGGATTAAGTATCTCTGGTTTTCTGATGTGACGTATTCGTGATGTATGCAGTCGCGACAATAAAAGGAGTAAACCAAATCACGTTTCTTCTTTTTTCAAAGTATATAGCGTTACCTATCAAACATCCATTCAGCTATTTTCAGAAATTAGAAAAAATCTGTGGAATATTTTTATGACATTTTTTAAGTTAAATTCTTGTAGATACATTTTCTTACGCCTTTACAGGTCCATAAGTTTCCATCATATATCATTGAATTTCTTTTAGAAAGTTTCATATCTACTTCCAAGTTAGTAATGTCTGGCTATTTGTAAAGCTTTATCAAAAAGTGATAGGATAGTAGAAATGTCATCTGCATTGAAATTAAAAAGAAATGTAGAAATCTATGTTCTCCGTTCTTAATTATGTTTATAGACCATTCAATAACGTCCTTACTAAAACCCATATACCAATCAAATTCAAATGTTATTGGTCGAAATTATTTTATTTGGGATGTTTTCACTTATATTTGATCAAGAATTCATGAAAATTAAAAAGACATAACAGAAATCACATAGTAATTCATGTGGTTGGTACTCACTTATGAACTAAAGATAAACTCTTCCTAACTGTAGAAATAAACCGGGCGGTTAGAGCTTTCAGGGTCGGTTTAGTTAACTTTGCAGTTAAGGCTAGTCGAGGTTCTAACCACGACAATCCGCCATAGAGAAACTGGGATATGTCGATGGCAATTTTGCTGTCGGATTAATGCAAGATGTATTACGTCGCTATATGAGGTCCTGCTTCCCGGATGTCGGGAGGAGCAAGTATATCGCTTGTTGTCTGAGGCGCCCTCAGCGAGAATACCGATGGGACTACTCAAACATATGTGCAGGACCAGGTCGCTCCTTCTTTAGGAACACTGCCTCATTTTCCCACTATCCGACCTTGCCTCACAACCTTTCCCGGTGGGGAAGTGCTAATGATGGTCTGTTATCTTTATGGTACGCCATCTTGGAAATGTTTTACGACTCTTGCTCATTTTATATACTGTTTTTTGCTTCAGTATTTGCAATCTGTGTCCTTGGTTTTCTGTAGAGATCCTTCTAAGCTCGCAACAACTTGGTGATGAGGGATTCGTATTCAGCAAGGAGGATATCCACAATAAATTAATGAGCAAGGATTCGAGAATTCAATATGAGAAAGCTAGATTCTGTAACAATCCTTGGCGATAAACACTCGAATTTATGAAAAGGATACTCCGAACCCTGCGACTGATAATCTGAAATTGTAAAACAGACAAAAAACAAGTTTTTAATTAATGTAAAAAAGGATAAATTCGTATACAAAATCCTACGGGAATACAAATTTTCAACTAACGCCGAAAGAAAAAGCCGACAGAAGTGCCCAAAAACGTCATCGAAATGTATTTAAACGAAATAATAAAGAATAAACTGGTAAGCACGTTTTCTCCAGTAAAATATTTTTATCTCTGAAAAAGAAAACATAAATTCTTTCAACGCACAACGGTAAACTGTAATTCCTTATTACAGCATATTTTCTCAAGTAAATTTCACTATTGAAAAAATAAATATACAGGATGGAGTTTAAGCTAAATTCTAACGATGTTTCAATACGAGCTTCAAAATTAACAGATGCTTCAACAGAAAACTGAAGAAACACATTAAAGATTAAAAAAAAACAGTTGATTCAGTAACAAAATATGCAAAACAATCGCGGATTGCTTCTCAAAAGCTTAACTAATAAAACAACCAGAACAGTTACATCTTTTTCACAAAACACCATATGACCACGTTTACTTACGCTCGTGATTAAAACCAAATGTTCAATTATTCTTTACGAAATATGAAAATCTTTTCAACGTACAATTTGAAGATTGGTTCGATGCGAAACAATGTTTGTCATATTTGTTTGTTCCTTTGTGGTGGTATCAGAGGTTCGAAGTGTAACGATACACTTAAAAAATAACGCCCACGTTACATCAGATTTCTTCGGGAAACATGAGAATAGGAGGCATTACTTTTGGAACATCCTTCGTGAATAGCTAATAAAATAAATCTATGTGAATTTGTAAAAGATTATAGCTACCCATTGACACATTCCTCCGTCCAACAACCAAAATAAAGGTTAGCGCCCTCCCTACCTCATTCCCTGCACTAGTACACGCGTCTTTAGTATTAGTACATCTTTATTATACGTTTCTTCTTCCTTCCTCCAACTATCTCCCCACTTCTCGAAAAGCGCCGTTTTATTATCTCGGATTAAATAAAGTTGTTCACACAATAAAAAAACGATAAATCGCACCCTGGCGAGATCGCATCGCCCGATTTAAATGCTGTGTCGCTTACACTTGTTTCGGATTAAATTAACTCACGTGATCAAGTCGACGTTTACACGGTGATTAACGTTCTTTCTTTTATCTACGTGCTGCATAAGGTATTTGAGGACGATTGGGATTATTTAATAAAACTCCGACTAAAACGCGGCACTCGAAAGAGCGCATACTTACACCAATTGCGACATATATGTTTTCTTCATAAAGTTTCGCTCCGAAAAATGTGTAAAAGTTAAATATAAATTTCGATTAATTCTTAAATACAGGTAAAAGAAATTCCTACAATAACAAAACCAGATCAATACTTATATAGAATACGAACCGTAATTCGTGTTGGATGATTTACTTATGTTACATTTCAGTTGTATACTATGTTTTCTTATTAAATTTGATTAAATATAAGACAATTGGCACTCGGAAGAGCGCATACTTACACGAACCGTGATATATTCCTTCATTAAGCTGTGTTTTATTCCTGATAAATGTGTTACAACTAAAATATTAATTTCAGTTATTTTTCTTTTACAAATAAGAACATTGCTCTAAGTAAGTTACCGTTCGGTAAAAAACTAAGCAAACGTAACTAATATAAACAAAAACAAAAAAAACAACAACAATTACACACATTTATGAGGAGTTCTACTAATGGGTTACTAGATATTTTAATAAAATAAAATAAAAAAGAGACACTTTTCGTTAATTTTTGTGTATTTTTACTAACACTTCACCTCTGAAAGAGAAATATTGTAACCCGACCACATGTAATGATCGAAAATTACATTAGTAACGGTTGAATTAGAGCTGAATTTGAAATGAGTATTATGTGAACGATCCCGGGCAACACTGGTTAAAAATTGTTTGATTGACGCAAAGGAAAAGGAAAGAAACTGCAGCTAAATGTCGGGATTGATAAAAACATTAATAATAGTAATGGTAGTAGTAGTAATAATAATAATAATAATAATAATAATAATAATAATAACAATAATAATAATAATAATAATAATAATAATAATAATAATGATAATAATAATGTTGTTTTGTGAAGGAAACCGTTGAATGACGT
The DNA here is from genome assembly GCF_053919585.1 of Euprymna scolopes. Taxonomy (NCBI): domain Eukaryota; kingdom Metazoa; phylum Mollusca; class Cephalopoda; order Sepiida; family Sepiolidae; genus Euprymna; species Euprymna scolopes. Next base: position 16,656,201 of record NC_136489.1, on the reverse strand, counting down.
CGAATAGTTGGCAACGTTGTTTTCTCTTGGATATAACCCTGGGTTCAAGGTTTCAAACTGTTGTCTGTTAGGGAAACTTATGATGGAACATTAAATTTATGTTGGAAAATTACTTAAAATTGTATGCACAAGTGATTTCGCCAATTTAGCCAACATGGGCGAATCCAATTTTGACGTTATGAAGATGGATTGGTTGAATGTAAAAAAAAAAAAGAAAACCTTTCAAACCCGACCCGTCACATTCCTATAAGGTGTGCGGAGCGTGTTTTGTCAGTCAAGTTGGAATTGGAGAATAAAAGTTTTGAGAGATAAGTTCATATGCCCCTCCACTCATGCTTCCCCCGCTCATTAAGCGCAAGATATAGAGAGGGAAGGGGAGACAATCAGTCGTCACGAAAGGTTTTATTGAGTAACTGTCTATGCCCGCTGGGTTGTTGAGAAGTCGCATCTATTTTTTCTTTTCGTCATATCTGTAAAAAACACCATTGTATCCAGAATGTATTTGATAATTAATCTTTATAAAAGAAATTGTTTTTATATTTTTCTTATAGCATGATGATTTATGGTTATATAATCTTCTTTTAAATAGATATTCAGTACTGCGCATGTAGAAGTATTTCGTCTTTGAGATTCATTAATAATAGCATTCGTATATAGAGTTTGGCGCCAATTAGTAACATCATATATATATTAGTAAGCAAGATAGTTTTTAAAAAGTTGGATTTATTAAGTTGAAATACTTGAGATTGCAGAAATTTATTTAATATTAAATCTGAAACTTAATGTCACGAGCCGGCAATTAACCAGTGTCACTTCTATCAACGTGAATGTCTGCTTCAATGCAGCACCGGATGTTTGCAGATGCACGAATCAAGCGATTATAAAAGATGTCGCATTTTACTTGGACAATCGCGGCTTTTAGTTTATTGTATTGTCAGGATGTCGAGTGTCTATCATTTAGCAATGATTTATACTAAATGGTTGAGGGGATTTATGACGACAACCATCGATACGGTGCGTGACAGGATTTTGAAGAGTATCAACACACACACACACACACATATATATATGTGTGTGTGTATGTGTGTATGTGAGTGGGTATATATATATATAATTAAACAATACCTACTTTTTATACCTTCAGACTATAGTGTGTTATGCTTACGCAAACATCAGTGTAGGGGAGATAATTCATACTGGTCATGAGATTCGAACTAAGCCACGAAACCACTATTGGCTCCATTTACTAAGCCTTTATCCCAGGGCCACCAGACAATTGTCACGGAATGAAGAAAATTACGATCATCTAAACGTCGAATTCTAGTGAATACATTAGACAATCTCGAATATTCGAACGAGCAGAAATCCGGAACATTGCATTAACACATTAAATAATAAATATTAACTCTATTTTCCTTCGAACTATTATATACCTATAACATTATATATCTATAACATTATATATCTATAACATTATACATCTATAACATTATATATCTATAACATTATATATCTATAACATTATACATCTATAACATTATATACCTATAACATTATATATCTATAGCATTATATACCTATAACATTATATATCTATAACATTATATATCTATAACATTATATATCTATAACATTATATATCTATAACATTATATACCTATAACATTATATATCTATAACATTATATATCTATAACATTATATATCTATAACATTATACATCTATACCATTATATACCTATACCATTATATATCTATAACACTATATATCTATAACATGTTTTATATTTAATTTTATTATTTCATTATTGCTATTTCGATTTTATTTATTTAATTTATCAATTTATTGTAATTCGATGGTTATACTCTAAAAATTAACTTATACTCCTTGGTAATCGTTATATACAAAGCATTCTTCACTCAACTATTTATAATCATTTTCCAAACTAGTTAAATTGTTTAACACAATTTGTTTTATCTAACTTGAATAAATCTTATTTCCAATTGTAGTTGTGTTTACTCAATAAACCCTTTTGTGATGACTAATCATATAATAATTTACTATTTGTTAAATGAGTATTTAAAATAATATTTAATAATTTGATTCTTACTTTGTTTTTAGAATTTAAGGATTGTAATGTTGTTATTATCTATCTATTTATACTCCTATAAATTAGTTTTCCTTTTGTGTGTATTGATATTCATATCAAAAACCCTCTTTTCTATTAGTATTTATTTGCTTTCCCACCAAAGTAAAATGTGACACGAGGTCGTTTTTAAAGTGGGGTTAAACTCCCCGAAAAAAAAGTGAAAAGGGGCACTCTGGTTGGGTGCAAAAATAGTAATTGTCCCAGTATATAGGGTTTCCCCTTCATTGACAGGGACAAATTAGCTTAAGTGTATCATCTGCAGAACAGATGGTATTTATTTGCTCCCCCACCGACCAAATTAGGCACAAGGCCGATTTTTAATGTGAGGAGTGAAGGGAGGGGGAAGGGAAAAAGGGGACCAGATCCCGAGAGGTGGGAAATGGGAGCTGGTTAATGGTCAGGCATGTGGGGTTGCCCCCACATCTGGTCTTTGCTAGTCATAGCTAGTCATAGCTTGCAGCATCTGCCGGAACAGATACTACACTTTGATCCCGGCCCGAAGGCTAAGAGCAACAGAAAAGAGGCAAGCCCCTTTTCTAGTTATTTAATGCATTTATTTGCTTTCCCACCAAAGCTAATTAGGCACAAGGCCGTTTTTAATGTGAGGTAAAAACTAGCTCCCCTAAAAGCAGACAAAAAGGGGTCACTCTGGTTACCAAAAATAATCATTGTTCCAGTATAGAGGGTTTCCCCTCTATTGACTGGTACAAATTATCTTAAGTGCAGTATCTGCCGGAACAGATGGTATTTATTTGCTCCCCCACTGAGCAAATTAGGCACAAGGCCGTTTTTAATGTGAGGTAAAAACCAGCTCCCCTAAAAGTAGGCAAAAAGGGGTCACTCTGGTTACCAAAAATAATATTTGTCCCAGTATAGAGGGTTTCCCCTCTATTGACTGGTACAAATTATCTTAAGTGCAGCATCTGGAGAACAGATACTACACTTTGATCTCGGCCCGAAAGCCAAGAACAACAGGGTATTTATTTGCTCCCCCACCGAGTAAATTAGGCACGAGGCCGATTTTTAATGTGAGGAGTGAGGGGAAATGGGGACCAACTCCCCGGGGAGTAGAGGAGCTGGATAGTGACAATTGGTATGAAGGGTTGCCCCTACATTGACCAAGGTCTTATATGTGAGGTTGCCCACACATATGGTCTTTGCTTGCAGTATCTGCCGGAACAGATACTACACTTTGATCCCAGCCCGAAGGCCAAGAACAACAGAAAAAAGGCCACCTCTTTTCTATTTCAATAAATATTTATTTAAGAAGAAAAATCACAAATTTTACAGAATTTTAGGGTTAAAATTATATAAAACAGGCAACTAATTCTTTTTAAATGTGGCATGAGGCCAGAAAGGGTGTGGGGGTAAGATGGGTGTCGGGGGTCGTCCACTTGTCTATTCCCTATCACTAGTTGCAATCACAACAATACCACATTTACTCTAGGAGTTGGATCTACTTAAAGCCCCAGATGACAATATATGCAATTTTTAAAAAAAAAATTTTTTAACAATAAAATTATATACAATTGCTTTTCCGTTTTTTTTGTTTTTTTTTTAAATAAAATATATAATGACTTTATATTTACAATGAAATAATGACAAAATGGAAATTGTGATGTGTATGATATATGCGGATGAAATTGTGATGTGTATGATATATGCGGATGATGGACGGGGATAATGAGAGCCTTAAAACACCCCAAAATAAAGAAAAATAACAGTAATAAAAAAGAAATGAACCAAATAAAACGTTAAACGGTGGATGTGTTAGTACGGACCCACCCTTACCTATTTAATTTTGAAATGCTTCCTGTTTTCCGGTATCGGCCGAAAACAAGGGAGCACTTCCTAAGAGGGAGTGGGCACAGCTACGGACAAAATAAAAGGGGGGGAAGGGATATTCGGTGACCTCCAAGAAAAATAACATCGGGACGGGTTTGGACTAAAATAAATTATCAGGACTGGGCTTCTTTGGAGGTATCCTAACACCTAAAAATAAAAATTGGGGACATGGACCTCATTTATACCAACTAGCTAAGGGACTGATCCACTACGGGATTATCTTGATCTGGTCTGGGGGTTGCTTTTACGGTCAGCGTGTGCCATGGTTAGGCAGGGAACACGTACTCAAGCCTGTTTCGTACAAACGCACATAAACTAGCGGTGTGAATCCACCTCCTACTAAACTGTGAGCGAGATAACCTCCTTCTATCGCATCTGATTTTGATTTTAAGTTGGTGTTTAAAATACAAAATCAGATCCCGATGAGAAGGCGGCTCCCCCCCACGCCCTATCTCTATGCGTGAAACCCACACTACCAGTCTAGCTACGGCCAAGGTCGCTAGGAACACCATTCGTTCCTCCCTAGGCCACAAGGGATCTGCGTTGTAGACAACGGATGCTAAATCCAGGATCGTCACCTGATCGGGGACGGTGCGAGCCGTGACCTCACTGACATACTCCCAGAATTCACGGAGCTTGGAACAAGTATAAAAAGCATGTTCTACGGTTTCTAAGCTATCTTCGTCGCACCGTGGACAAAAGGCTAAATACCATACCAATTCTAAATAATATGTCATTGAGGGGTAGAGCGTTTCTAACCAATCGCCAGGTCAGGGAAAATTCGGAATTGTTAAGGTATCCCCGGCCTGGCGCCCAATTCCACAGAGAGCGAACCTCCCCCTCCGACAGCTGCAGTCGCTCCCCAAGCGGGTCCGAAGCGGTCCCCACCACTAATCCCCGATATAATGCCCTTCTAGGCTGTGCAAGGTCCAAGGACCCTGGCATCGCTCTAAGCGCATTTCGGCATTCGTTGAAGAATCTTGATTGCGCTCTCGGCCTTCTTTGGCATTCAATTAAATGATTGGGGATAAGGTCGGGAAAAGCTGCACCGACCGCGGGACCCCAATCAGACTCCTCAATCAGAGTTCTACCCAGGAACGCCAACCTTTCGGCATTTTTGTGGCTAGCCAGGTCAGGCATCCCCAGGCCCCCATCTTCAAGGCGTTGAGTGCAGACCTGTCCACGGACAAGCGGCCGTCGCTCATTCCACAACAATAAGAAGAGCGCACGCGTTAAGGCCGCCATGCGGACCGCAGGCAGAGGAAGTACAGCCAATCGGTAAAGGATCCGCGGAAACACATAAGTGGCGCATGCCTCCGCCCTACCTTTAAGGGACAATCCCCTTCGAAGCCAAACCCTCACAGACGCTTCGACCTTGCTCTGTACTTCCGACCAGTTCTTATCTAGACATAGACCGGGTCCAAACCAAACACCCAGAATACGGACCGGGCCATCCGTCCAGACAAATGCGCCAGGCAAAGCATTCGAGCCCCGCCAAGCGGCCAACCTCAGGCCAACGGATTTGCTGAGATTGACTACGGCCCCTGTAACTTGTTCATAACGCTTGAGAGCCTTAATCACCGTAATAATATCAACGACGCTCGAAACAAATACGGTGACATCATCGGAAAACGCGGAAACCCTGGCTCGCGCACCGCCAGGAAGAGCAATTCTGCGCAGGGCCGGTCCAGCCACCCTGGTCCTCACTTTCCTAAGGAATGGTTCCAGCGCGAGGACATACAGCAAGGGCGACAACGGACACCCCTGTCGCACCGACCGAGAAACCGCGAACGGCGCCGACCGCACCCCGTTGACCTGCACAACTGCCGTCGGCCGAGCGTACAAAATGGAAATCCATCTGCAGAAGCCGAGTCCAAATCCGGCGGTCTCTAAAACAGCCATCAGGAAACGATGATCCACCCTATCAAACGACTTGGACTGATCCAAATTAATCGGCGCGGCTTCAGTGTCGTCTTCTAAATTTTCTATGACTGTACGTATCAAATGCAAATTATTTTGAATTGATCTTCCCTTCACAGCGTAATTCTGATCCGGTTCGACCAAGTCAGCGATAACAATCTGCAAACGATTCGCCAGCACTCGGGCCAGGATTTTTAAATGCGTATTCAACAACGTGTTTGGCCTAAAATCATCTATCCCCCCAACATGTGTGTCGTTCTTCTTCAGAAGTGTGACCACTCCTTTGGTAACCTGACTCGGGATAGATCCCGTGTCAAACCAGTGGTTAAACACACCCGTCAGAATCGGAACAAACATGTGCGACATCCTCAAGTAATTTCGTAGGGTAGTCCATCCAGTCCTGGTGATCTGTTATAGGCGACCTGCTTCATAGCAGCTATGACCTCACACTCTGTAACCCGACCATCGCAACCAGCCGCCCGGGCCGCCTCCAGGCGGGGCGAGCCAGCCAAATAGTTGCCAAACTCCTGGACGCGGAGCCTGGACAGCTGCGCAAAGAGATCTTCAAAGTTCAGTCGAAACCGCTCGCAAATCCCCCGAGCCGAAACTAAGGAGTCCCCTTCCGGGCTCTGAATTTTACGAATGTAGTTATCCGATTTGCGCCCGAGCGAATAGACTCGTTCGGCTTTGTCAACATTCACAACTTCGTTGGGCATCTTTTTAATTCTAGCCCTAACTACCTGGCCCTGATATCGCTCGCTAGGCAAACGACTCAGGTCCGCCTTAGCTAAACCTATTTCTAGGGAATCCCCCCCAGCCACACCCCGGAATAGTCTATCCTCTAGACGCTTCTCTGCCTTGGCCTTATCTAGCGCGAGGCGTTGGCCATATTTGACAGAGAAGTCACTAATGCTAGATTTGACGTTTACCCACCAATTACTCCCGGTAACCGCCCCCCACTAATCCCTTCTGTATGTGTTTAGTTAGCCTTTCCCGAAAGTCACCTATCTCCAGTAGGGAGGTATTTAACTTCCAGTACCCAGCTAACTTGGGGTTGCTATCTAAGTCTAACCTGGCCACAAGTAGTTTGTGGTCAGAGTGGCCTAACCAGTGGAACGTGGGACAATATATGTATTCTATGTTGCCTCTTCTAACTAACAACCGATCCACGTAAGTACTTGAAGCGGAAGGCCTGCTAGAGAGCCACGTCCACGTCTCCCGCCCATGGTGATCCACCCGATACCTGTCTACCAGATCGCATCTAGCCATCAGGTCCGACAGACTGGTTTCACACCCATCCGTCCCGCTAGTCCCGCCCACCTTATCTGCCCTGGGGTCAAGGATGGCATTCCAATCAACCACTAGTATTAACCGTTCTGAACCCCCGAGAAACACCTCCAACCGCCGGAAAAAGGAAACCCGCTCCCGTACGCAATTGGGCGCATACACCACGACGACTCGAAACGCTCTATTTGTCACGGCAACATCGGCCACGATCAGTCTACCATCAGCATCCGCGTGAACAACGCTAACCGTTGCAGAAAGGGTGCGCCTTACTAACAAAGAAACCCCCCTACTTTGACTATCACCGTATGTTGAAAAGACATCATAATGTCCCTCCAGCACCCGATGATCGTCAACGCAATCGTAGTGAGTCTCCTGTAACGCAGCCACATCTACATTCATCGACATGAGGTCCCTCAGTACACTAGCGGCTTTGCTTCGGCACCTCATGCCCCTAACGTTCAAACTACACAAGCTCAAGGACGTGGCCATTGTGTCTAGATATCCGCAACCACCGACCTAAAGTCTTTGCTAGAAAGGGTGCCGCAGGACTGGGCGAGGTTGCCCGAAAGCAACTCGGACGTTACTCGTCCGTCTCGCGCAATACCTCCGACATCCAGGGGAAACGTTAATTTAAGGGCCCTATACAAACAAGGGTGGACGTAAATAGGAACCCTACCTTCGCATCTCGGCGCCAGCTGATTGAGGGAGTCATGCCTCTCTTCCACCAACTTTAAATCTGGAATCGCCCCCCTGCGTCATCGATCATATTCCACATGGCCTTCGTGCGTCCAGTTTTTGTATGGCGCAGAATGGTCATGACTAGGGGGGCGTCTGGGAAGTTTTTAGGGTTGGTAACACTTTTCCCGTCGATTATTTTCATTTCTCTAAGCGGCTTAATCAGACCCCTATGGTGCTGCGTTATATACGTGTCAGCGTGAAGGGGGTCTACTTCGCAAATCCGGTCTTCAGGAAGGTAGGGGAGCTTTTTCGTCTTTTCACCCCTTACAGGAGATACAGAGGCGGCTCTTCTACCGCTGTTTGTTTTTGTCGCCGGCTTCTCCCGGGACAACGAGCGGGCACCGGTTGGGGGGTATCGAAAAGGGATGGGGATTTTGGTTCAGCCGATGGGGTTAGGGTAGGGGTTTTGGGTGGCTGCACCGTAGAGACAGTCTTCTCTACATTCATAGGGGACGGGCAACGGGACCCTGCCTCCTTGTTTTTTCTCGCCTTCTTTTTAGTTTCCTTTTTCGGCACTTGGTACTCTACCACAGTAACCGTTTCCTTATCGTGCTCCCCTTCTGAGTCAGACGAGGAGACCGGATGCATTCTTTTCTCGCCGCTAACAACTTCTTTAGTGGTAACGTTGGTGGAAGAGACCGTTGGCGATACTGTGGGAACCGGCCGACCTTGTACCTCAGGGGGCTGCTCTCTTGTGGAGGGGGTCTTGGTGGTTCTGCCATTCTTCTTTACCACTGTAGTCCAGCCGTCCGACGTTGTTGCTTCTTTGCCCCCTCCGGTTAGCTTCTCAGGGGCTGCTGGTACCACTGTCGCCGGTTTTGCTACTACTACTACTGTCTGCGGATTTCTTTTCGGACATTCCCGTGCCATATGGCCCTGCTGTTGACAATTCCAACAGTGGGGCCTGCGACCTTCTACTATAATGCCCATCGACCATATGTCGCACCTGAGCATGGGGGGGATGTTTTGTAATCCTTCCTTGTCAACACGCATTTTTAGGTTGTAGTCCCCTACCATAAGGTTACGTGGACCACGGACAGGAATGACGGACTCTACGTCCCCATATTGACTCATAAAGACCCCTAATTGCTCAGGGCCGAGAATACAGGGGACTCCCAAAATAGACACGTTCGTCCGCGTCTTACTTAAATATTCCGGCTTAAGTCGAATATGTCGCCACATGTGTTCCGATTTGAACATATTGACGGCGTCTTCTTCTTTGGGCAGTAGTAAATCCCACACTGCATAGCTTCTACGGCAGATATAGGTTGCGGGGATATTTAATTCCCCCAGAATTTTCGCCATGTCGTCTTTCGGCACACCGGTTAACGCTCGTTTCATTGTGTCTATGGAGACTAACGATATTATTCTCTTCGAAAGTTCTTCCATAGTTTTCGGTTCTACTCTAATAACATTACCGTCGGTCAAATCCTTGTATTTTGTATCGAATAACCGGCGGTAATCCCCGGGAGTTAGTTGCGACTGGGGCCCCATTCTTTGACTACTGCCGCCGCGGCCGTCTGCGGTGTTGATATTATCGTCGGTGACACTGTTAACAGCGGTGATTTCTGTCCCGGGGGAATAATAGAGCCGGACGAGTCTATTGTTTGTGAACTCCCTGGCAACGTCGGCCACTTTCCTGGTTTCTCCTTTGGGGACGACGGTTTAGGGGTCAGTGCCGGTTCCTTCGTGGCTGTGGCATCAGCTGCCCCATTCTTGTTTTCAGTCTGAGCGGCCCCCTTTCTTTCTCGTTGACGCGCTTTTCTCGCTTGTCGTAGCAGCAGTTGTTGTCTGTTGCATTCATCTGCGCTACTGTCGCTGCTACTAAATTCTATGTCGGCTTGCCTCGCGGCGTTCAACTGTTCATCTAGAAGCGTTAACATATTAATAGCCTCATCCCTATCGTCCGGCAACCCGTTCGAAAACGTCTGCTCCGACTCGGTGTTTCTCAATATTGAGACATCTCCAGAGGTTGCTGGTTTAATTCCCGACCCTAGGGGGTCCGTTCTCCTATGGGCGGGAGGGCTGACAGTTAAAGCCCTCTTCCTCTGGTGATTCCACCGAGTCGGAACACCTCTTTCAGCTGGCCTAAATCTACTGCTACTACTATTACTGCCGCGAACAGCAGTACGACTAGTTACGTGAGAGTCGCTGCCTAACGCAAACGATTCCCCTAGATAGTTGCTGATTCGCTGTTTTGAATGTTACTTTTCACTTTCTTCGTTGAGGATTGAACTCAGCACTTTGGGTAACTGTACACTTTGATACAACGTCTAGGATCATTCGGCCATATGTCACTGGGACAATTCCTAGTTGGTTTTTGTTAATGTTAAACCTATGTTGTTATTCAAGGTTTTCTCTCTCTATCAGAGGTATCCAAATTGCATTCAGCTGTATGCTTGGTTGTCTCAGTAGGTTGTTATGTCCGAGTATGTGAGCTGTTTCTTTAAGTTTTCTCACTTTCCAGTGGGTCTCTCTGTTTATTATTTTTACTTCATCCCATAGGGGGCGATGTTCCCCCCTCTCCATCCAGACGTGGTTGGCTATACCCGATTTTTCCGTCTCCCCTTTAGTTACAGCTTTTCGGTGTTTTTCCACCCTTACTTTAAGGGGGCGGCATGTTTCACCCTTGTAAACTTTTCTGCAACTGCATGGGATGGAGTATATGCAGTTCTTGGTCATGTTCTCCTCCATGAGATACTCATTCATCTAGCAGACAAAATTTATCCTGAGATGCAATGGGGTTTTAGATCTGGAAGGGGAACCATCAACATGATCTACTGTTTACGCCAAGGTGCAGAGAAGGCACGTGAGAAAAATTAGGATATGTTTGTCGTTTTTATCGCCCTAACCAAGGCGTTTGACTCTGTCAACAGAGTCGCACTTTGGAAGGTTTTGAATAATGTTGGAATCCCTGAAAAAATGTTAAATGTAATAATATCATTTCACGAGAATATGGAGGCACGTGTAAGAGTAGACGGAAAGTTCTCTGAGTCATTCAAGGTAAAAACCGGTACAAAACAGGGTTGTGTTATGCCACCTGTCCTCTTTGCCATCTTCTTTTCAATCATGCTCGAACATGCTTTAAAAGATTACACGCAAGGTGTCCATTTTGAGTTTAGAACTACCGGGGGTTATTTTAATCATCAAAGATTCAAAGCTAAAACACTAACAAGAAGGAAAATTGTTCTGTTCGTGATTTTCTTTTTGCAGACGATGCTGCACTCGTGGCCACTTCATTTGAAGAAGCACAAGAATTAGTTGACAAGTTTTCCAATGCCGAAAAAGCATTTGGTTTGACGATTAGTATAAAACACAGAAGTTATCTACCAACCAAAGCCCAAGCCGTTGCAGCAAGGTGGTGTGAATATTCTGAGACGAGAATATGTGGAACCGCCTTAGAAAATTTTAGTGAATAGACAACCTCTAAAGTATGTTAAATCCTTTGTATATCTTGAAAGTAAGGTGAATTCGCCAGCATCACTTGGTGATGAGATATTGAGCAGAATTTCAAAGGCGACTGATGCCTTCGGCAAACTGCGGTCAAGAGTATGGAATGAAAGAGGTTTGACTGTAAAGACCAAAATCTCAGTTTATCGTGCAGTGATTGTTTCGATACTCCTGTATGGATCAGAAGCCTGGACCTCATACCGTAGGCAGAGTGCGCAACTGGATATATTCCATAATCGTTGTTTTCGCAGTATATGTGGATTAAAATGGAAAGACAAGGCCCCTAATTCTGGATTGTTTGCTAGGAGCGACATTTTAAGTACTGAGGCCTTCCTGATGAAGTCTCAGCTTCGGTAGTCTGGTCACCTTGTTTGCATGGATGAAAACCGTCTTCCTAAGCAACTAGCATACAGTCAACTAAAAGAGGGTAATCGAAATGTGGGTCGTCCATTTTTGAGGTACAGGGATAAGCTGAAAGACAATCTTAAGCACGCAGGCCTGAACCCAAAAACCTTTGAAGAAGATGCTGCGGATAGAAAATTGTGGAGGGAAAAATGTTTTGCGGGCATTAACACATACATTGACACACGGATATCGAATCAAACAAATCTTCGTAGAGCACGAGTAGAAATAGCACCTTCCCAGCCTGCATCCTGTGAGCCGTGCGACTTGGTGGGAGCAGAGCTGGTCTCGTGTCACACATGCGACACAAGCATTGAAGACACAGTGAAATAGAGCGAATTTTTGGCCCTCATCCGTCGAATATGACGGGAGAGTCAATTATATATATATATATATATATATATATATATAATCTCCTTTAAATTATATATATATATATATATATATATATATATATATATATATATATATATATACATTATGGCATTTATATGCGCGCCTACACACATGTAATTATATTTAATTATGTTTTTAATTAATGGTAAGTATCTGAAATAGCGTTAATTAATAATGAAGGGATGCGCAGGGATATATATGTCATTTTCACACATTAATTGGAACTTTGTATGTCGGTATGCGTATTTATCTACCCGTTTAATTAGGTTCGAACAGAGGTGTTGCACCATAGTGACCTCCGATAATACATACAAAGCTTAATAATATATACAAAGCTTAATAATACATACAAAGCCATTCATTCCCACCTGAGTTAAATTTCATATGGACTTTCCTTATGATAGTACAAAGCAAACTATGTATTATGGTATCTGTTCGATTTTAATATTTAACGATAAATAAGCACAAATGAAACCAGATCTAATTTTGCATAAATCACTCACTCAAATTCTACGTACTATGAATTTTGCTCATTTTTACGATGTGAAAACTTCGCGCACACAGATGCGGACGGATATATATATATATATATATATATATATATATATATACATACATATATATATATATTGTTGATAATATTATTATACATATATATTGTTTTTTTATTATTATCAAATAATTATTTCATATTAATCTCTTGTACTATATATATATATACATATATATATATATACAATTATATATATATATTAATTGTTAAAATATTAATATATATTGTTTGTAATTATTATCAAATAATTTTTTCATACTAATCTCTTGTACTGTGTATATATATATATACACACACACACACATATATATATATATGAATTATTTAAATATATATATATATATATATATATATATATATATTGTTTGTAATTATTATTATATTATCTGTTTTGTCTTTTCTGAATATTATTTCCGGCAGGACTCATAAAAGGTTTTAACCCTCTTTCGAATTTATAATGTTAATCAATACATCAAAAACATCTTTCCCTTACTTTGATCAGACGTATTTGTTCGACAATTTATGGCAACACTTTTAAAACTAGTAACGACCTAGATCTCCTTGAATCTCTTTTCTGCGTCCTTGGGTACGTGGTCCAATGGGGTAAAATGTGGCTTGTTTCACGCATTTAAAACCAAGCTTCTGCCTTTTCATTGCTCACATTCTCGTCCCAACCTTGGCACAATTAATACCAATGGATCCTGTCCTAAAGAAATAGATACTCTGCTTGTACATGCTTGTAGGACTAATATTTATCTTATATGGAATAATTACCTCAAATCTGTTCCCAATCTGTTGGATATATAGCTGCGTAATTCTACCGCCTCATGAGGTATCTCATGCCCGACGCAGTCCTCTACCTTTTTAAGAGGTTATTAGCACCTAGGTAAGATCTTCTTGGATCACTTTATGCTGTCTTGACAGAATTCAAAATCAGCTTTGCAATCTAGTTGCTGATGCTCATTTTCACCCCTTCCGATCTTTTCTACAGAGAAGAAACGACAAGAGTCTCTACTTTATAATCTTATCTTCATGGCAAGTGTTCGACTGAGCTTCAGTTAATGGTCCCAACCCTGTAAAACGTTCACTAACAGCACTCATCTAGCTACATCCACTACCAACAATTTCCGCATCTCTCTATCAGCGCCTAATTCAAACCATAGATGACATGAACAAAGCTTCTTGCCTAGAACTGCTCGCCTGTTGCAATTGTTTCGCTGGCCTGATTCTGAACGAATTACAATATGATTGTCTTCAAGTAAAATGCAAACAATTTCTTGATGTCTCACCTCCGTAAAGTAATTGAATTCTTCCTAATTTTCACCACTAACGACCACCACGCTGTGGGTTCAGTGACCATCTTACACTCATTACCGCTTGTTTTCGAGTGGCGTTCTGCCTGGATAAACCATGCATTCCATGCGAAAGAAAAACACACACACAAACACTAATTTAAGATATTCAAAAGTTAAAGAATAGAAGTTACTCCTAAAATACCGGATTCATCATTACGTAACTCGATAGTTGTCGATATGCCGTAGTACAAAGTAATCCCATCAAGCTTATTGTCTGTGTTCATAAATTATTTTTAAATATATTTTATGAATACACTATAAATAAAATGTGTATTGTATCTTCCTCCTCTTGTGTTGTGGCATCTTCCTGCCGTAGATGAAATCATGGCCAGTGTTCTCCACAGGTTTCGGTTCATTGCTTGTTATTGGAGTCCAATGGTATTGTTGACATTCATTGCCCTGCACATCCAGTCTTATATCCTTATTCTTTGCTTCCTCAGGTTCTTTTTCTCTCAGTTTCGTCACATATGCCGGCCAATGCTCTCTTCTTTGCGCAATGGATGCACAACAATTCTGCACTGTCTTTCGTGGATGGTCAGCAAACGATCGACCTTCACTCTTCTTAGAACTTTAACATTTGACAATCTCTCTGTTAAATAAATGCTAAGCATTTGTCGATAGAACAACATCTCAGCTGCCTCTAAATGTCATCTCATTCTTTTGTTAATTATCCAAGACTAACATCCATATGTAAGAGCTGGGCAGACGTAATAATATAGCAGCCTTTCCTTGATTCCAAGACTCAGATTTCGTGAACCCAGAACGCCTTTCATATTCATAAACGTTTTCTTCGTAACAGCTATTCTGAATTTGATGCCTGATTCTGACCGACCATCTGATGTAATCATACTTCCCAACTATGTAAAGCATTCCTTCTGATGTATCGCAGTTCCATTCACAGAAAGATGCCCACGATATATCTGTTTTCTTACTGCGGAATATTAAAAACGTCTTCTTGCAGTCGACAACCCTAGTTTCAAACTGTCTTTTATATGTCGCTGTAGATGCAATGTAACATGCCAATTTTTTATGAGCAAAGTAATAACAGGAATAACTTATTGTAAACTGCCTGAAAGAAACACCGCTTTGTCTATTACTAGTTTAATTAAGTTTACTATGTATTAAGATTCATGGTGTTTTATTACTCTATTCAAGATTATTGATTCAGTATATACTGTTTAAGTAAAAAGAAGTATATTGCGTATGTTACTATGCACTAAGTAACGAAAAAAGATGGAGGGAAATCTGTATTTCCTCTGGTATGTAACTTAACCTTGAGAAAGAGGGTAGATTTATATATATATATATATATATATATATATATATATATATCGTATTGTTATTAACAAACCGCTGTTTCGTATTATTATCCCTAGTTAAATTGTCTTTTAGTATTAAGTGAACGCATTTTTTTCTTAAAATAATATAAGACAGAACCGTAACCTTTTTATGCGATCCGGATCGAGGTGAGTCAAATATAGTGCTTTGTTGTGTAGATCGAAGGGAATCAATAACGAAACAGACAAGACTGGAATTTCACACACATTCTGGATCGTAACTTTATTATCTCGAATCTTTATATTAAGCACACACCCAACAAAAAAGCTCGTCTTTCATTCGAAGAATAACTAGTTATATTTCACATTTCAGATGTGGTTCAATATTGCATTGACTCTAACACATCGACATTAACCTCAAATTTCATTGTCATTATTTATAATTACTGGAAAATTTACGCAGGCCATCCGGGATAAAATGTCAACCTTTTAAATATGTAACTTTCAATCAATCACGAATGCCATCCGATTAACAAAGATATGAAAATGTTGTCGCATGTATATATATATATATATATATATATATATATATATATATATATATATGTGTGTGTGTGTGTGTGTGTGTGTGTGTGTATTTGCGTGTATGTATATATGTGTTGGGGTGGAGAGGGCTCCCGTAAGCCGTAGTGAAGGCAACCTTTCGAGGAGAAGCAAATCTCTGATTCAAAAAACCATAAACCAGGAAATCAGTACCCGCATTAAGCTGGTCTGCAGTTTAATTTGTTGCTGGCTATCTTGCTCTTGCTTGTTGCTGGATCTCAACATTTTGAACCGAGAGAGACTCAGCTGTCGTACAAAGCTAAGACTCTGTAACAACGAAAAAGTTGTCCAAAAAGAAATATATAACAAATAAATGTTATCAAAGGCAAGATAAGTTACTTTTCTACCAAACTGGATATATTGTTCGTGTTTTTATTCAATGTAACATGTTTATTCAGCTCGAAAACCATACAGTGTTTACCGATGTATTGGAACATTCAAGATGGCATCTGATTCTCTCTTTAACACGGTAAGTGTGGGAAAAGATGTTATAAATAAAAAACCGGATAAAATACTGTTAAAAACTCGCTCAATATATGTTACCGTGACATAGGTTGACATATATTCGGCGGGTTTTTAATAGTATTTTGTATAGTTTTTTATTTATAACACCTTTTTCCATACTTACGGTGTTAAAGAGGGTGTGAGACGCCATCTTGAATTTTCGAATACATCGGTAAACACTGTATGTTTTTCGAGCTGAATAAATATGTTACATTGAATAAAAACACAAAAAAATATATCTAGTTTGGCAGAAAAGTAACTTATCTTGCCTTTGATAACATTTATTTGTTATATATTTGTTTTTTGACAACTTTTTCGAATCTATATGTACAGTAATACAAACACCCATTTTGTGTTTTATATACATAAAGTACAATTGTTGAATGTTACTGTTTTGATTATATTCGTTTGGGGGGCACAATTAAAAAAATTAAGAAAGATTAAAATGAAGCGAAATTTTAGTTTCCGTTCCATTTTTACAACAACTGTAAAACTGCATACTCAGCAAGTTTTATCGTAATTTATAAGCATATTGAGACACTAAATCAACATTTTATTTATTTTTTTTGCATAATTAATGATGGAAGTATTTTTCTGTTTATTTTCTGAACATCTGTTAAAAAAAATAATTTGTACATTCTCTTGAAAAAAAAAAATCCAACTTTTCTCTGCTTTCACATGTGTTCCATTTTAATAAACTGAGCCACAGCCACGCGTGGCCGGGTACAGCTAGTATATATATATATATGTATGTATATATATATATATGTATATATATGCATTATCATATTCATTAATTTATATATATATATATGTATATTATTTTATGCATCTGTATGGAATTTTATGGAAATATTTGCAGCATTTACTTCTGCAGTACCTGATACGTAAGTAAAGCAAGGTAGTAAGTTTTGAAATTACATATGGTAATTTAACTGCACAGAAGTTTTTGCGTTTCATTCTTTTGAAGTTTGTCAGGCTATTACTTGACTAACACTGGCCAACAAAAAGAAACTTTTTAAAATATTTTTTAACTGATTTACTATATTTTTGCCATGCTAAATCTAGAAATAACATCCATTTGCTCTCGGAGATCAAATTTGTTTGTAAATTTGAATTTAAAATTATGCGACTTATATTTTTTAAAACAATGTTTTCAAGATTTACTAATGATGTTTCAATGGCAAAATGTCATTTTTTATGATAAAATTGCTGTATTCATACAAAGAATCATGTACACTTCATGTACAGTACATGTAACTAAAAATGAAAACTTAATGTTTGCATTATTACGGTCTAATTTTTCGTTTTTTTGATTGTCGCGAATGTTTTAGTGCTTGCACATCTCTTTTTGAATTCCAACAGTAGTCCACCATCATCACTATGTCCCACCTTCCCTGGTAGCGAGATTCCATTTCTCTCAAGTCCTGGTGAAAGCGCTCTCAATGCTCATCGCTTAAAGAGCCAAGATTTTCGGGAAAGCGGTCCATGTGCGAGTACAGGTAGTGCATTTTTATGCTCATATTGCAGCCAAGGTTCCTAAAGGCCACTTACATGTTTGTACGATCCCTACTATCCCAGGGGCATAAAAAGCATGGGTATTTGGTAAATCCAGACTGTTGACCAAGCAAAAAGTTGACCATTTTTAAGTCAACGCAAATCAGCCATTTATGTTGGTCATAAGAAATTTTTTCTAGGACGTACTTAATAGCTTCATGCTGTTCTTTTAATGTTGTCGAATGTGCCAATGGCACAGATGCAAATTGATTTACATTGTGTAACAACACACATTTCAAAGACCTTTTGCTGCTGTCGATAAAAAGTCGCCAGTCCTCTGATTTGTATTCAGGTATGCCGAGATGTTTCAGTAGATCTACTATGTCATTGCAATAGACTAATTCTTTTTCTTGAGCAAAATATCTTAAAAATTCCTGGTGCCTGGTACGGAAGAAACTTACCTTAACTTTACCATTTAGCATGTTCTTGTCCTTTAAACGAGATGCAAGAAGTTCAGCAGAGTCTTTTGGCAAATTTAAATCGCGAACAAGATCGTTTAGTTCGTTTTAGGAAAACAATTTTGACTGCTCATCATTGTCATCGGGAAAGGATGCATCATGATGATCATCGGTAGTGGTAATGCTTTGAGTTTCATCCTGGCTACTGCTGCTTTCTTCAATACTTTTATCTTCAAATACAGGCACGGGAATGTCTTAACTATGAGGAGTAGAGCGCATAGCTGACGGCAAATTGGGATACTCCAGTGTTGTGCGATTTTTTCTGTTAATCCCCATGACATTGATAGCACAAAAGTAGCAATCGGTTGCATGATTTGAAGGCTCTCGCCAAACCATCGGGATGCCAAAGTTCATGGACTTTCGCGTGCCTTTGCTCCATTGACGGAGATGCTCTGTGCATCTTTTGCAAACCGTGTGAGGTGCCCAACTTTTGTCTTGATCGCCGAGCTTCATGCCAAAATATGCATAGAAAACGCGCTTGATAAAGGTGGTGACAGTATTGCGATTTGGTGCAAGTGTGTATTCACCACAAACATAGCAAAAAACATCTGGCTTATTTTCACACATTCTTCGAGTCGCCATTGTATACCTGAAAAAATAAAAAAATTAAATTTGTGTACGTTGTCTCCATGAAATTTAAAGTCTGTATCAAAAACATTCGGCACAATTATATCTATGTCCTGCGAACAGTTTTAATCGCACAGTAATGAAATAATTTGACTCTGAAACACACAGAACCAATACGTAAGACTTACCTTCTCGTCTGTTTTCATATGTTGGTGTGTTTTAATAACAAGTTTTACCATTGAATTCCCGTATGGGCCAAATAAATTCTTATCTTATCTTTTAATATCGCATAATAATCGCAAAACATAGACTCCCTTATTAAAATTTAATCAAAATTTTTTTTATTCAAATGCTTTCTTCTTGGATTGCTAGTGCTAAAAAATTTAAATTTGTTCAGGTAATAGAACTTTAAACCGTAAATGGTTAATACTTCTGTTGTACCTTTCTCGGGTATTTAAAAGTTAAAAAATAGACAATTAACGATAGCTTAAAATGTCGACCTGATCCAGCAAAAAGAGTGTTATTTTTGGATTCAGCACATCAAAATTGTCCAAAATCAGCTTACAAAACTGAGACACCAAATTTGCTGTTGACCAGTGTAATCTTCATAAGGATTAAATGCAGAAACTTCTTTGTACATTAACAGATGAATGAACATACTATTAAATACATATATTTATTTTTTCGTTGTTTTATATACTAACGTCAGCGGGCTTGCGAGGCCACAGGGAAAACAATCAAGCAAAAAAATAACAAAACAAAAAAAAAACTACACTAAATTTATCTCAAAGCAGCAAAACTAAAGCTGGCCTTCCAGGATACTATATACAAAAATGAAGGCAAAATTGGGCACATTTTATTGGATAAATTTTTTGTGCAATTTTATAAGTTCTAAATCTCAGCTACTTTTAATCTGAGTTTTACAAATGAATGTCCCAATGGAAAGGTAAAGACTTTTACTATGAAGTGAGCTATGTGAAATACCGTTTAGGTCGCACATTCAAGAGATTATTCATCAGAACTTTTGCACTTCGTACAGCCCTAAAATGTTTCAGTCATATTCATTTAGTTTCCTAGTTTTGCACATGAATTGCAAAATATCTGATATTTCCTCCCAAACTTTGGGATTTATGGAGGGTAAACGAAAACTTGCTGCTATATTTTCAAATGATTTGAAATAAAAGCAAGAGAAATCCCGAATATTTCTTATATGTTATATCTCCCCTCTTTGGTTTTCATGCATAAAGTATATTTCACAGTGTATACGTATTTTTTTACATGCACATCACCATTTATCAAAGCCCAGAGACGACGCGAGGTTAAGGGTTAAAAGTGTACAGTAGTCAATTGGACAATATAGTAATCGTTAGTAATGGAAATTCTTTAATTTTTTTACTAATGTAGAACGGCTCATCAAGAACTTGTTCACGTTGGACATGAAGACAATCAGATTGTAGTCAGCTGAAAAGCAGGAAAACGGAAGACAGTTCTACAGGCGTGCACTTCTAAGAAAGAAGCTTTGTTCATGGAATCTACGTTTAGGTTTAGGCACGGATAAAGAGTGGGGGGATTTTTGAAAGTGTTTTAAGCCAGACGAGTGTTCCTTGTGAAGGTATGGCGAGGGGGGAACCATAGATTGAAGCTCAGTCGAGCACTTACCATGAAAATGACCATAAAACAGAGACAAACTCGCAACATCTCTTCTGTGAGATAGAGGTTGCAGGGAAAAGAAGAGGACATCTCCTACGAGGCTACGAAGTCTATTTTGTAACTCTATCAAATGACAAGTCCTTTCTAGCAGCTCCTACCCAGATTGGACGTACCTGACTCTTATATATATTTGAAAGTGGAAATATTCATAATTTTACCCTATTTCCAAAAGGGAGAAGATATAACATATGAGAAATATTTGGAATTAAGCCTGTGGTTATTTGTGGTAAAGAAGGTTTCTTGTAATTATTAAAATAAAGACGTTTGGTATTGATAGAATTAAATGTGACCATCACTTTTTGTGTCAATTGCATTACGGATTAGCGATCTTTCTCTAGGTTTTTACCAATGTCTTCGTTTTCCTCTTGTTTTTGTTTTAGAGCGTAGTGTCGTTAGAAAATATACCCATCCAAGATATTATTTTATCAGGTGAGTCATTTATGAATATCAGGAATAATAGGTGTCTAAGAATCGACCCCTGAGGCACACCCGCATTTATATCATATTGTCTTGACGTACGACCACCGACGACAACCTGGATTTTTCTCTTATTAAAGAATAGTTTAATTATGTTAAGTATTCGTACAGTAATACCATATGATATGGTTTTCCTGAAAAGACCATAGTGCCCTACCTTTTAAAAGGCCTTAGATATATCTGGGGTCACTGCCTTGGCCTCCCCTGCCTTATTTAGTGCATGTTATATACGTTCAGAAATTACAGATAGGGTATCTGAAGTAGAACGGGCTAGTCTAAATCATACTCTCGGTCGGACAGAAGTTACACAGCTGTTAAATGGTTAACTTTAGGAGAATTGGGCCTTTTTTGTTGATAAATGCTGAGTGTTTTTTCGAAGTTTCTGATTCATTTTATCTATTGTTGAGAGTATTTATTTACCGTAATAGTTCCATCGGCATTCAAAATAGTGTAATTGCTAGGATTGATCGCAGACAACCAAACAGCCAGTATGAACTTATTTTGTGCAACGCTGGCTTCGGAAAGTGTCGTGAAGCTTCCTCGACATCTAACCGTCAAGTATGCAATAAAATTCTATTTGCTTTTAAACAATGCCACAGAAAGATATACAATGATTCAGACTATTTTGGCCAATCTTGCATAAATCGAACATTAGTGGCATTTATAGCGGGATTTTTCACGACTGTAGAACCTTCGTCTGAAAATGTATATTTTAATATATCATTAGATAACACCACAGACCACCCTTTGTA
The DNA here is from genome assembly GCF_053919585.1 of Euprymna scolopes. Classification (NCBI taxonomy): domain Eukaryota; kingdom Metazoa; phylum Mollusca; class Cephalopoda; order Sepiida; family Sepiolidae; genus Euprymna; species Euprymna scolopes. The sequence continues at coordinate 16,634,201 of NC_136489.1, read as the reverse complement.
TAATTCAAACCGCCCGTAAGCTATCTTCAACTCATAAAACCTCTCAAATAACCACTGTCATTTCTAACACTTAACCTAATGGCAAGTTTACGCAACTTCCGTCTATTCATTTGAAAACTTTTATATGATAGCCGGCAAATCGACAGAATCACATTCAATTCCAATAAATGCAGGCTTTAGATTTGTCCTCGCAAATTTGTTAACTTTTTCGATGAATTCCAACATAACATTGTATTACATCTCATAATATAACAATCAGAATATTATTTGAAAAATAAATGAAACGGACTGTTTAAAAATCTAATTTGTTCAATGTGTCATTAAACATCGATTATAAATATAAGATTATTTATAATAGAATATTTTCCGAATTCAAACGTTTGTTTCATTTATTACGCCCAATTGTATATCTTGACCTAAAATCTCTGTCAAAGAGAAAGGTAGTCATATGAGCATCAAATATATAATTGTACCTATTTACTATGCCTCCCCACGGGACAGAGTTAGACACCAGGGTCGTTTTTTAACGTGGAGAAAAGGTACAAAAATAAAAATTGTCTCAGTCGTGAAGGATTTCTCCTCCACCGAAAGAGAACAAGAAATAGAAGTGCAGCATCTGAAGACAGATACTACACTTTGATCTTGACCAAAAAGGCCAAGCTTATGTAAAGACATCTGAAATGGAATCCGTGAAAGATGAAGCATGTTTATTGCGAATTTGTCTTTTCCAAAATCCTGTTCTGACGTTAGAATGTTTTGTTTGAGGCGTGAATTCATCTTGATATATTCTGTGAAAGAATCGAAAAGAAGTTTCAAAAATAAAAAAAAGAAAAAAGAAAATGAGGAAATATAATCGTGCTACATGGACAATAATTGAGATAGATACCCTCGAGTCCGTTATATCCAATAGCTTCGTGGCACAATGAACAATGTTAAAGAATAATATTTTAATTCTGCTGCCTTCCTCATGAGATCCGAGATGGTTTTATGTTCACATTCTTATATAGTCTATTATTTACTTCTGTAACACTCTTCTTTCTTTTAGATGAGATTCGTGGTTTTGCGTAAGCAATGCCGTTATTAAAGAAAATGCCACTTTCCCCGATCGGCTGTGAATATAGAACATTCACTAAGGTGAAAATAAATTCTTATATCTAATACATAAAATTATCTTGCCATAATTTTGGATGTTTTGTCATTAAAAGCATGCGTTAGGTATGTGACTGTATATACTAGCTCAGTGAATTGAACGTCCTTGTCTTGCAGCGTTCCAGGTCATCCTTGAACAAGACACAGAACCTGTTAGCCTTCTTCTAATATCTCGGAGATGTTATTATGCACAGGGTAGATGAAGCTGCTCGAAACCGTGATGAAGCAGTTCATCCAGAAAGAGTTCTCATGAATAACTAAACTTACAACATAAGAATTTGAACTAGGCAAGTTGAACGTCACTTTTAGGCTGAGGGGGGTTGAATATTAGATTAGTGTAAGCTTTTATATTATAAGCTTTTTTGTTTCATACTCGTAATTAAGTCTCATAATAAATTTTGAGCATGACAGTAAAAACGCTGACATGGCTTAGTAAATTAACTATAATTAATACATGACTACACAAATTACACAATCAAGTAACGAAGTTTAATTTCTTGCGTTGAATAACAATTTCCAGTAATTCCCAGCAATAATTCTTTCACAATTCTAAATATTCATTGGGGTGCAATTGTTTGTGATTCTCTTGCATTTGGTGTGTTTCTGACATATGCTTCATATTTATCTAATTACGGGAATGGTTATACTGGTCAACAACAAAATTTTTATCTGCAGTTTATCTAGATTAATCTCATGCACTGAATCTAAAAATAACATTGCGTTTGTATACTATTTTATTTGAATCCTTGTAGATGAGTAACTTGTAGATCTATCAGCGGACTGTAGCGCAGTGGATAGATGCTTTGAATTTTTACGTTTGCATGTGAGCATTGTTTGATGATAGCATTTCAATCCTACCAGAGATGATTAGTTGGCCAAGAGGTGGCGAGACAACAATTATGGAAAGCTGTAATTACTTGGAATACAGTTTCACGACTCAGCATTCTTATCCCTTCATGGTAAAACACCTGAAGAAGTCCAAAAGAATAGTTGGTCAAAACGTGGTGAAACAACAACAACTATAGGATAACAGACTGTTAATAAATAAAATCACTTTTTTTCCAATCATATCACCATTTGGTGCTATGGACTCACGTCGTTTGTTACGTTCTTGTTTACATATACGCATGTGTGGGACATTTTAGAAGGAGTTGGTGGCGGTAAACTGCTATGTAAAATAATTAGTTTGATTGAGTTTACAATGATTATTTTATTTACAGGGAGTATTCAAGTAAGATCTTTCTGGGTGATTGTGTACAAAGTAGATAAGTTTGAAGTCATAAAAATTCCAAATCGTCAAAAACGGTGCTCAGCATACACGAAGAAAGCGTAGCATGTGCGGATGGAATTGGTGTCTTGCAAAGAAAGGAACGTCATCAACGACTCTCTAGTGGACAGAGGCACAATACTTTTTTCACCAGTTCACGTTGTGCTCGGCTTAATTAAGCAGTTCACCAAGGGTCTGAACAAATATAGTGACTGTTTCATTTACTTGTGGCAGGATTTTTCAGGATTGACCATGGATAAGTTGAAATCTGGCATCTTTAATGGTCCCCAGACCAGACAATTCATCAGTGATCCAGAGTTAAAAAACTCAATGAACTAAGAGTAACTGTAAGTGTGGTAGTAAGAAAAAAACTTTCTTGGCAACAATAAGGCCAGAAACTACGCAGGACTTGTCAACAACATACGGACTGCTTTTAGAAACATAGGCTGCAACATACACTACATATTGCCATGTATGGACCGGTTTCCTGAAAATATCGGCTCAATGATTGTTGAGCAGGGAGAGATATTCCATGATGACTTGAAATGGAGACCAGGTATCAGGGTTGTTGGTACATAATCATTATGACTAGCTACAGTTGGAATTAAAAGAGTGAACTCCCTTTGGCTGAGCATTCCAGGAGTTCGAAGAAATGGAATTTCAAGACCTGAAGTTTGAAAATTAGTGATGAAACATGCAATTTACGTATATTAACTTTATCAATACCCACCATTCAATTTACAGTAATCGATGATTTTATCAGGTAATCAATATATGTTGTTAGCTAAACATTTTTTTAAATAATATTTAAGATGAAATGTGTTGTGAAGAGACAGCTGATAATGTCACAAAATTGTAATCGATTTTGTCATAATTTCTGATTTTTTTTCAAAATTAGCTTAACACAAAACCAGACCTGATGAGAAAGAGAAACGCTTTTTTCTTATTCAGCTGTGTGCAAATACCGTAAATAAAATGTAGAAATACAAACAAATAGCAAAAAGTAAAAAAAAAATCTTGCCTTGTGTATACAACCGTGAATTATGAAAAATATATCAAAAAACAACCTGTGTGTGTGTGTGTGTGTGTGTGTGTGTGTGTGTGTGTGTGTGTGTGTGTGTGTGATACTTGTGAGAATTAGTCGCTATCGAAATAGAGAACTGGAAATTCGGAATTGTTTTGGGTATCGGTATCGATATTAAAATCGAAAAATATCTGCCTATTTTATCCGATACCAGAAATGATTGTTTTAATTTATAATTATTTGCAACTTAATTTTCTACCGTTAGAACTAATGATATAATGATAAAATAATTAAAAATTGATTTTAAAACTACTGCTAAAACCAAAATCAATACATCCCACGATTTTTGCAGATATAAATATATACGCACATATTCCGAAGGTTTTTATGATAATCAGAAAATTAAAATGAAACAACACCTGTTTAGCTAACAATTTAGAGATTTTACAAGAATCGGAATGAATAATTATATCAAAATCAAACAACTTATAGTATTGTTCAGCCACTCGAAGATATGTAATTAAATAGCACTTTTCCTCAAATCTAGATAGTTCAATTCAGTGCAAAAACTTATAAAAATTGACTTGTAAACAAAACAGACCAACAAAGAGCATAAGACATTTTTGCACATTTGAGTATTATTGTTTTTATTGTACTTCATTTTTTTTTGCCAAGTCTTGCCTTGATGTAATTATTTCGTCATTGCTACGTAATTTCCGGATTTCGAAAGTACGATTTTTACTTCCTGTTCAGGTAAAATATTCTTTAACGACGCCACTATTAGTAAAAATGGCTTATATATAAGCGATTAAAAATATTAAAATCGTTAAGAGAATAGCGTAAAAAATATCTCGCTATATATGCTATGTATTTATAATTATAGATAACGTTTCCCTTTTTTTTTATAGAGGAAAAATACTTTATTGAATATAATATTAAGATTCAGTCGGGTGTTCTAAAAGAAAATTTCACAAACACACACACACACACGCATATATATATATATATATCAATATATATATATATATATATATATATATATATATATATATATATATATATTGATATTGAGAAGTGATACACGAATTACCATTAGCGTAGAAGCGATGCTCCTTGTGTAAACAAATCGAACAGAGGCAAAACATCGTTAAACTCATCACTCACGCAGCAGCCGCCAATAGCGTAGTGGTTAGGAGCCTTGACTGTCGTACACACGGTCGGGTTTCAATCCTGGGTTGAGGTAGTTGCCTATCTAGCCGCACAGATAAACTGTGAAACAGCGAAACAATAATGTATGTGGATGACTATAATGCTCTTTATCTTGAGTTGAGTATATTGAGAAATGATACACGAACTACCATTAGCATATAAGCGATGCCCTTTGCGTAAACAAATCGAGCAGAGATAGTTCGGACGATGTCAAAACATCGTTAAACTCATGACTCACGCAGCAGCCGCCAATAGCGTAGTGATTAGGAGCCTTGACTGTAATACAAACGGTCGGGTTTCAATCCTGCCTGTCTAGCCGCACTGATGAGCTGCGAAACAGTACTGTATGTGGATGATTATATATATATATATATATATATATATATATATATATATATATATATATATAGCTATAGATTTTTGCTTTAGAGTACCCGTAGAGTATATATGTATTTCACAATTATATACATATAAACGTAATAAATACATTTTTTAAAATGGAGACATTAAAATAATGACGAATATATTAAATCGAGTGTAAGCTTATCTCATTCAGAAATAAAAAAATCAAATTATGCAATTATCATATTACGGAAAAGATGATTTAGAGATGTGGCTATGAAATGCGCTGTTTATAATAATAGTTTCGTAATATTTGTAATGGCGTTTATTGCATTTTGCAATCGAACTCTTAATATACACACGTGTGTGTGTGTGTGTGTGTGTGTGTGTGTGTGTGTGTAAGGTGATTATTTTATATGTCACGCGAAAAGGACATATTTGTTTAAAGTAGCTGAGTAATAATTGCTACGATTTCGAGCAATAATATCATGCTTATCTTTTTAGAATAGAGTTCCGGGTCGAAGCTTTCTTAGCATGTTTCTTGTGGTGTACATTTGAACGTCTCTCCCAGGCTGCCTCACCAGTTAGTATTTATGCTTTAACGAGCTAATTATATTCTAGTAAGATAACAAAAAACAGGATGTACATATATTCATTATATAACATCGCCAGGAGCTAAATATTCCATGAAACTTAGATTTACCATTTTCTTTTTTTTTAAATCTTAACATAATCTATTACCTTATTAAAAAAAAAAGTATTTATCCTCCTTGGAGTAGTTACGTTTGATACACTGTTAGTTCTGTCTGAGACTTCGCAGAAACAGTCATTAGAGAATGTCGACTCATCGGAACACAACTTTTAAACGCGTTATAGAGAATTTCTATTGGAATCGTTATTTTCAGGGACCGACGCAGTTTAAGCGAGTTTGAATTGATTAAAATGTTTCTTTTGCACGGAAAGTGTTTCTCTTCTGCAATATATGGTGTGTCCAATTCTTTTGGTTACTATTCGTTTCTTTGCAATACAAACTCCCAACTTTACATTTGTGAACATTTTAGTCATCGGTTTTCTTTTATTAACTTGGATAAACAAAAGACTATCAAACGCAGGGCGTATTTTTAGTGCAAACATTAATTCCACGGGTGATGAATGTGACGGCGTATATACGGGAATACTGTGTTTGTATAATATTTCTTTAATTTGTGTTCATGCCTTGATTCGTTATCAGAGATCGTTCAACTGTCGGTTTTTTTACATAGGTATCACTACTTATAAAGACCAAGAGGCCACTCGAGAATAAGGGTTAAAGAGTGTACAGTAGAAATTGGACAATATAATAACCGTTAGTAATAGAAATTCGGTAAATTTTGTTAACTTCTATGGAACGACTCATCAAATCTTGTTTACGTTAGACTGGAAGACAACCATATTGTAGTCAGTTGGAATGCAGGAAATCGGAAGGCAATTCCACAGGCGTGCCGTTCTAAGAAAGAAGCTTTATTCATGGAATCTGCGTTTATGTTTAGGCACAGATAAAGAGTGGGGAAATTAGTGATAGTGTTGTCTGCTAGAGGGGTGTAACTTGTGAAAGTTTGGTGATGGGGGAACCATATATTGGAGCTCAGCCGAGCACTTGCAATGAAAATAACGATATAGCAGGGACAAACTCTTCTGTGAGATAGAGGTTGCAGGGAAGAGAAAAGGACATCCCATACGAGGTTACGAAGTCTATTTTGAACTCTATCAAGGCAGGATGTCATTTCTAGCAGCTGTTGCCAAAATGTGGCAACAGCACTCCATCCTTGGGCGTACCTGGCTCTTATATAGATAGAGAATTGCATTAGCAGTGCGATATCTACAGCATCGATAGAAGGATCCCACACTTTTCCAGCGGCCTTGGCAACGAATTTAATATATGTGTTCCATTTCAAATTAGGGGTAAAGGTCAAGCTCAGAAGCTTGTCAAAACATGAAGCCTCCCCAAGACCAGACCAACTCATTTCAATTATTGCCGGATGGGGATCAGAGGGTGGATGATATAAAGATAAAAGATTGGTTTTAGATTCTTTAAAAGTACAAACAACCTCTTTCCCCATTGTACCACTTACTCAAGACCAGAGGAGAGAGAATCCGAGAGAACTTGGCCGTTCGATCTTGGATTGTGTACAGTCGTTATCACATGGTTAATAAACAATGATTTACAGAATTTCTTAAATTTTACTCCTGTGAACTGGGTTTCAAAGTCTCTGGCTAAAGTTTCTGAGAGCCCAAAATAACTAAACATTTTATTGTGAACGTTTATTGTATTTGTTGCAATCATATGTCGGTACTTCATTATTGGGAACTTACTGAAACAATCCACAATGATCAAGTAATAACAAGACATTAATGGGCACTGCATAGTCGATATGTAATAGAGTCCCCAGGGCATCTGTTGTTGACCATGTTTGAATTTTTACCAGTAGATCCTTTGTTGCCAGTTAGCATCCTCTATAATATTCCACCAATTTTCTATGTCTTGGTCCATACTCGACTAATAAAATGTAACTTTTTATTAAGAATTTCAGTCGTGGAATTCCTGGATGGCCCATGTGAAATTCCTTGTGAATGTCCTTGTAACAGGCATTATAGTCTATCAATGCATATTAATAACAGTTCATTTATTGAAAAGGGTGGCACACTATTTTCCTTTTAAAATTTCTTCATTCAACTAAAATTGTCTTTTCATTTTTGATGAAATTATCTATTTTCTCTGGTTTTGTCACATCTTCTGGCATAACTGGCAGTTTTTCATAATATTACATAGCAGGCACAACATTTACTTTACGTAAGTGGTTCCATTTAACCATAGATAATTAAACATAAATAAATCAAATATAGTGTAATATGTTAATTGATCCAATACCACGAGAACACATTTATTGCCGATTTTCGGTTCAGGGTGTATTTCAGCAGATGCTGGACTTGGAACAGAACACATCAACCTTCATCCACCGGAAGCAATACCTCCTAACAACTCACGACAGCCAAATGACTACATTTCAACACTTAAGCCGGACCTGGAACTTAGAACGGCGAGATGGCGAAAAACTAACAGATTTCGCAGGAAACCTCCGAAATACACTCAGAGAGGTGGCTGTTCACATCAAGTACAAATTTAAAATATACAAATATACGGAACTGTCTGTTGACAGACTTCTTTCAGTGATAGGCGCAATGAAAAATTGAAAGTATGAAACACAAACATCTATCCTCACCTTGTCAAGACAATGGACAATCACTATAGTTCAATGGTATAGCAACTGAAACACAATGATACTTGGATTGCGATGAAAAATCCGATGTCATCACAACCCAAGACATCCTATTTCTCTTTCAAAACACCACCTGAGTAAAAAAAGACACATCACACAACGAACCAACACACTCAATTCAACTGACACCCTCGCCCGAACCATACAAGAATTAACAAACAAATCGATCGACACCAATATCAGCATAACAAACACCGGTCCTGCAATCTTTTGTGTTCTGCTGGCCCATTATACATTGCTTCTGTAAAAAAATTTCCATGCCCACCTCTCTTTGTGCTATTCTGGTTATCGTCTTTAGTCATGTTAGTACTAAAGTGATAATGTTTATTTATGCGCTTTGTTTTAGATTTAAAAGCACTGTGCAGTGATGAGATTGAAAACTCCAACTCTCTACCATGCGACTGGCTAACCTCGAAAAAGAAATCTAGTCACTAAAACTATACACAGCTGTTAGAATCGATCTAGGTTCTTTTTAAAGTGATCCCGTTTGACATTAGATCTTGTAACGTATGCCTGTATTCAATGTGTTAAATTATACGGTAATATTCTAACTTTGTGCTTAATCTAGTCCGATGTGGAAATTCCTGTCTTTAACATTATTTTTGCACAACCGTCTATAACCTTTTATAAATACTGAAAATGTGTTATGCAATTTCAAACACAGTAGAGGACTAAATTTTATTCTTTCCCAAGGTGAATTCGTGCAAACGAATCAATACGATGCAACTGATTTCATAGACAATAATGTCCTATAATCATATTAGTATTGTATATATTTCCTTAATGTTTGCATGGAAGTGTATTATAAGATCGGAATACACACAAAAAAACCCCAAAAAACAAAACAAAAACAGTTGAGATAATTAGTTATCTCTGTACTGATTACGGGAACGATGGCGTATGAAATGATAGTATTAATTAGTGGAAATATGATTACAGCAAACTGATTTTAATGAAAATTTACGCATGAGTGATGAGGATATAAACAATTTGATAATTAAAACATATGTGATGCGGATGTTCTCATTATTATACAAAAACAAAATAAATGAGTATAAAACACGCACTGCAAATATATATATTCAAATAATTTTTTTTAAATTATATACTATGTCAAAGTGTTATGTATATATAGTTAGAAATACACACAAAAACAATAGGCATATTATATATACATGCATGCATACATACATACATATATATATATATATATATATATATATATATACTAGCAAAAGTACCAGTCTTTGACTGGGTTCAAAAACAGCCAACAGAAAATGGACTCTGATTTATGAAGGTATGATAGGTTATGAAAAGGAAGGGTTGAAAAGAGATAGTTTCGAAATTAGGGGCAGATAGCTTCGAATTTGAGGGTATCAAAACCAAAGTACAATATGATGAAAGTAAAAATAAAATAGATAAACCCCATAATTTATTATACCATACCTGTTCACACTTAAACACTTATCACAATATTCTGTGGATCTATATTATAAAAACCTTGTTAAACTTTGTGATATATTTCCATTCTTTGGAGCCCAGGCGGGAACGAACACCCCATCATTTTATTATGCCACATTTCTTCAAACTGAAACATAATTATCAAAGTATACTTACGAAGATAGACATGAAAAGTCTTTATTAATGTTTGTGCCTATTTCCATTCTATGGAGGCCAGGTGCGAACTCAAACCCCACAATTTTATTATACGATCCCTATTTAAGTTAAAACATACTTATCAAAGTATTATTATGTACATCTATATCAAACACACTTGTGAACTTTTTTTTTTAATTTTTAAATTTTAGATTTCCATACTTTGTGGACCAGGCGCGTATGCAGACTCCACAATTTTAATGAATCATCATTATGCCAGATCAAACATACCCATTCCTGTGTCTCGATACATCTTCTATCATTATATGTGATCAGTTTTCTATAACGTATAGGAGCTTATTCGTTACCAGACACACACACACAGACGTTCAGCTTTATATTATATTGTATATATATATATATATATATATATATATATATATATATATATAGAGAGAGAGAGAGAGAGATAGAGAGAGAGAGAGAGAGAGAGAGAGAGAGGGAGAGAGATAACTAATTAATTTATATTTTCACATATCTTAGAATAATTCATTATAAAATATATTTCAATTTAACATTGGAGTAAACATTTCTTGGAAAAAAATGAGAAACGCAGAAAATTAAAAAAAAAACTTGCCAGTTTTCCCCCTTCCACCAAGAAAAAAATCCTTAGGGCTTAAGAAAAAATATCTTATCAACTTTATAACTATATCTCTTATAACCTTGTTATAAATGCAAAAATTTTTATCACATAAAAACTAATCGTGATTTATTTATGATTCTCCCAATGTGTTATACATTTTCGTTGGCATTCAAATAAAAAATGAACGCCTCAGTTATTTTTAGATTTAGTTCGACCTCAAAATTTTTAAAGAGAAAGAAAAAAACTTACGTGAATTGTTAGTTTATTAAAAAAAAATAGTATATTTATATTTTAAACTCATTGTTCCCTTTGGGATGAGTAAACTTCAAATATCGGAATGTTTATTTTTCAAGGAACTTAAATCGACGCCATTTTATGAAATGTGATAGGGATAGATGGGGGTCTGTCATTCTCATATGATGCAGCTATGTTTTTTTCGGACCCTTTTGTTATTATAATCGGAATCAGTAATTAAATCGGAATCAGAAATTGTATCGGAATCGGGAAAAGTAGAGAAATCGTCCCATCCCTCATATAAATATATATTTTGGAATTAAACATTCTAAACCCAAGGATGTATTAACATCACACTTATTTAATTTTATTATTATTATTATTATTATTATTATTATCATTATTATTATTATTATTATTATTATTATCATTATCATTATTATTATTATTATTATTATTATTATTATTATTATTATTATTATTTATTAATATAGTTATTGGTGTACACACCCTGAAAATGTTAATTAATGTTCCTTGAGCTCAATTGTGGAAATTAAACCAAAATGTTGAACTTCTACATAAAAATGATATATTTTCTCAAAATCATACGCGCGCGTGTTTATATATATATATATATATATATATATATATATATATATATATATATATATATATATATATAGATAGATAGATAGATAGATAGACAAACATCGTGAGCTTTCTTATTTGCCTTGCTTGGATTCACATTCTTACTTTCTTTTACCAAAAGTGATATCCATCGAAATCATTTGTCTGACGTTTCTCTTCGGCACGTTGGGGAAATGACTGTCAATAGTCGACCTGTGCACGATGGGTGAAGATGGCACGTCTGAATACGGAAGCAGATCGTATGTCGGCTCTCTTCACATGGTGAGGAAACGAAATCGATGTCTCGCTGTCACTGCTCATCAGGTGCAGGTGTGCTGACGAGGCTGGCGGGCTCATTTTCAAACATGTATACTTTATTGAAATCGTATCGATCAACTCCGTTCAATTGATCGGAGATCGACTCAGACGGAGTAGACATGCGCATTCATATTATCTCCACAAAAATAGTACAGAAAAAAGATCCATGTGTAACGATACATACATTATATATATATATATATATATATATATATATATATATAATATTGTATATATATAATTGTGTGTATATATATAGTTGTGTGTATATATATATATATATATATATATATATATATATATATATACATGCATACCATATTATAAATCATTTTAACTTTACGGTTTTTCATGCCATTATTATTGTCTTTCAACTCTCTCTCTCTCTCTCTCTCTCTCTCTCTCTATATATATATATATATATATATATATATATATATATATATAAGCTATCAGAAAAGATTAAGTTCATGAGTCAAAATTTTCTATTAATTTGAAGCGAATATATATATTAACATTTATATAGTAATCCCAACCAAAAATAATCAATACAACAAGGATAGGAAATAGAACTTGTTATATAACATAAATTTAAATCTGTAAATTATATTTAACATGAGTTTTTTGTTCGACAGGATCCTCAAATAAAATATGGTAATCTTTTCTTAATCCGTGAACTTTCCAATCTTTAAAAATACGCGGAGTAAAGCAATTTTAATATATCTTATTTGAGTATTATGTCGAATAAGTCAATGTAAATTATATTTTCAGTTTAAATTTGTGCTCTTATACATTCGTGTGTGTGTGTGTGTGCGTGTGTGTGTGTAAGGAAAGCGTCATGCAACATGAAGTCGCTTCCTGTAAAGAGCTAAGAAATAATACTACTCATATGCAACAGAATGAGATAACTAAACATAGTCTAAAGAATTCAGTTCCCAAGCTGCTTAAAGTTAATCTCGTGGAGATTTTCACCTCGTATTTTAGAAGATTTGAGGACCTGTATAACTGTTACAGTGCCGATTAGCTGAACTCTAAATTGTTCGAAATCTGTGTTCCACAAAACACAAAAAAATTACCCCACAAAACGTTTGACGCAACTTTTGTGAAACCGTAAAATTTTTACCGGAACTGTTGGTCTCGAAACCGTCATTAGTTCATAGGAGGCGAAGATGCTTCAGTTAAACCAATAAATGTGGCAAAAACCATTAAATATCTGCATCAGTATTCATAGTCAACAAATATCGAGACGATTCTTAGACAGCTGAGCTGAGTGCTGCTAATTTTAAAGACCTGATATGTGTACAACCTATGCTATCGACAAAAAAATTATATTAAATTCGACGCAGAGTTATAAATAAATTAGAAAGTAAACAAAACCTGACCTACAAAAGCTGGGTGACACTGATAACGAGTGATTCACGTTAAAAATATTCAATATACATTGAAGACTCCGGCGTCTGGTACGTAAGAAAGATACATAAACTGTAAAACCCTATGCCCCAGGGATAATAAGGACATTATCCCGTCGCACACAGAAAATAAAATTCACTGAAATACAAAGTTATCAATAAGTCCATATTATCTTTGTGGAACACAGCAAATAAACGTGTCAAACGTGTGACAAACCTGAACATAAAAGCCGCCTTCCTAGAGGAAATGACAAAATTTAATGTCGGGTACGCTACCCTAGCACAAAGCAAAAAGACAAAAAAAAAAACGTATGAAAATATGTGTTTGTTAAAATATTTTTAAAAAGTGAAGTTTCATTTTTTTCGGGATTATATTTTATCAATCATAAATTTCCAACAAATAAACAATATCTATGTCTTGCTATGAAGTCTTGCTAAACACTCCGAACATTAACTTGGTCGAAAACAAATTTTGGAGGAGTCTTAATAACTTACGCCTCTTTTTACGATACGACAAAGAAATAAAAATGGTTCGTGTTAAAAAAAACACACAGGTAATTATTTACGGGCAAATTGGGTGTAGAGATTCAAATGTGAAATTTACCTATGAATTCGTTTTGTCAGAAACTCTAACAATAGAAAAAGAAAAAAAAAAACAAAAAAACTCTCAATTAAAAATTAAAAGGGAGCTTCCCTAAAATTTTCTCAGCAGTCTTGAAATATTGCACAAAAATACTATCCAGATTCGAACTTCAAATTAATACGCAACCAGTATTCAGGAGGAAAAGACAGGTGTCACTCGCTTTGTTGAAGAAATATAATTAGGAACTTATTAAAGTAGATAAAACGGCATCCTACAGAATGAATCCCGTCAATGGGTCGTCGATACCGCATACAAAAAGAAGTATATAAAGAAAAAACGTGTTTATGCTGATTTCAGCACAAGTTTGAACTAAACGATCGCAGTTACCCATTTGCTAACCCTGAAAATATTTTCACTGTGAAAAACGGAGGAAAGCGCATTTATAAATTCGATCTAAATGACGCATGCCTTCAAATTCCTGTTGAATGAAAATAGTAGGAAGTGTGTTTGTTTTAAACCCATAAGGCTTTATTCTATTTCGAAAGATTAGTATTTGGACTTAACGTAGCATCCACCATTTTCAAGAAATTATGGATACTATGCTGAGCAGTTTTGATTTAGTAATGGCGTACCTGGCTGATATTTTCATAAGTAAGACCAGAGCATTACATCTGTAACATATCACAAGGTATTTTCTCGAACACAGGATTTTGGTTTTGAAATTAAAAAAAAAAAATATGTGATTTTGTAAGGGAAGAAATAATACTTGAGAAAAAAATCATCGACAAAAGCAGTAAAATATATAAATTATAAAGTATGACGAAATTCCAAAGATGTTAGGGTGTCGTGAATTATTACCAGCCGTTCATTCTTGATATGCACGACCTATGAGTCCAACTGAACGAGCTACTAAATAAAGGACGGGGTGAGGAAATAGACTTTTGAATGCCAGGCGACATTCGATAAAAAACAACTGTCTTCCGATCTATTTCTCACTAATTATGGCAAAAATACTATAATTGTCGCTAGCGATCCAAGCTCATACAGAACAGAACTTTTTTCTTACCGTAACTGCCGACGTCAAGATATTAGAAAGTTTCACCTATATCTACATGTACGGTTCTTTAGTCTGCATTGAGAAAAGCGTTGCCCGTCTACACACTTAGGGGACTGCGAAGGTGGGTACTATTCTGATGAATTACAATGTCAAGTTATAGTACATATCCTCTAAGCATATCCGACATGCGGACAATGTTTCAAGATTGGTCTTGAGACAGAATTAACCACTTGATGACTCAGTAGCTGTACTCTTACGTAATATAAATAATAAAATTAAAACTATGATATACAATACTATTTGGATCCTTGTTGTCACCCTTCATGAAATTAAAGGCGAAGTAAAAAAATCGACGAATTAATTAGTCTTAAACATTACAAATACAGGAAAGTTATTCTATGTGCGATGACGTTCTATTATACGACGAGAGTATTGTAATGGCAAACGAATTACAAAAATGGACACTGAAAGATTTTCATATGATCAAGTAAGAAACATAATGAAAGAAGTCAAAACAAAGTCGACGCAAAAGTTGTGCTCTGAAGGCAAACGCGCTCCAATCATTTTTTAAGTCTTTGATCAAATCCAAGCGACCCTGATCTATGATTCATATAGATTTTGCGAGGCCAACGGAGTATCGATAATTGTGCTGAACTGCTACAGGAAATGACCAGACGTCCTCAACTGCAAGAGATCCCTTACAGGGGTAGTTATTACTCTCCACTGTGAATTATTTTACTGGTTTGAAGTTAGTGACAACGGGGCTCATTTTACATCTACGGACTTCAAGAGTTATATGAGAAGTTACAAATTAAACATGCCATAAATTCCAAATACAACCCTTGATCAAACAGGCAAGCGGAACGTTTTATTGACCCATTCAAGCAAGCACTCAAAATAGGACTCCGAACACGTACAGAAAAGCCACAGCAACAGTTTCTACAGGTCTATATTATCACACAAACTTCCTCAAATTTTCGAATAGTAATTAAATCTTCTTCAGGAAATACAGACAGTTTAGTCATCTTTTCAACTGTTAAACCATAAATTTTCCATATCGAGTGCTTCAACAACGGTTAATTTTCTATCATTATTTTAACCCATGCGAACGAACAAAGTTGTGTACTGTAATTGTATAGTTAAATCTCATACAGTCCAACTTTACAACATCTGAGAACATGCCCCGAGTCACCTCTTATACCATCACACAAAAAATACTCTGATTTCACAGAGGAAAGTCTATTATATTTCGATATTTCTAAAAACAAATTCAGATTAATTTTAATAAATATAAGTGTTTATTAAAATCATCCGTGCACTAGTTTCGTCTTTTCAACGGTCAAATCACACACACACACACACAGACATGCACACACACAAACACACATATATATATATATATGTACATATAT
>NC_136489.1:16418014-16613014 GCF_053919585.1 Euprymna scolopes | reverse complement strand
GTAATAATAATAAAGGGTCGGGTTCGAGATTCCTAACAAAGGGTTCCCCAGTTCGATACAAAACACCTGATGAAGGCCGGAGGGCAAAACGGCCGAAATGTTGTGACTATAACAACCAAGATGGGGAGGTCACTCTACTTTGTGTTCTGGCATTTTTCGAACCTACGGTAGGTATAACGTATGGAATGATCAAACATAACATAGAGAAACTAGTTTATTATCTGTGAAATAATAATATCGGAATATATAAACCCCAATATATATATATATATATATATATATATATATATATATATATATAGGGGAGAGAGCTGGATTCAGAAAAGTTACGAAGTTCTAAATATAATCACAACAATACTCTTTTATACTTTGTAAGAAAGTAAGTTTTTTTTTTTTATTAATTTTCTTCCTATGAAGATTGTAACTCTGGGTATGGGGCAGCTAAACCAGCTGCCAACATTACCCTGCTTTTTATTGAAACTAACCGAGAGCTCTTTTTATTATCCTCGCTGTTCCCTTAACTGCAATTTTCTGGATACCTTTTGCACTTGGTCTACCAGGAATATTTGTTAGGCTGGACTTCAGGTTCTTTTTCATAAGTTCTGTGGCACCTATAATAACTGGTATGGCTGTATATCTCTCTAAGATTCCAGTTTTTTTTCATATCATACATGTCCTTGATATTGGTTTATTTTTCTCTTTCAGCTCTGTTCAGACCTCCATCATTAGGGACACACACTTTAATCAAGGTTGCAACTCTTTAATGACGATTCATGTGCCCATTCAGTCCTATAAAGTTGTCTCTGACAAAGGTTATTTTTTTCAAATCATAAAAGGAACATGAATTCATAAGTAAAAGCAAACCTAAACCTCGATTTAATATCGACTCTACATACGATGCTTCCACACGAACGAATCAAGGTTTATCTTGGTGAACAATTAAATATCTCATTAGTAACAGTTTTGCGTATCTTCATGTTTAAAAAAAAATCAAACAAACAAAACAAAACAGTTTCGTCTAAGCGCAAAATATTAATTAGCAGAAAATAATAATAAAAAAGACGTAGTCTCCTCCAGGTACATTTCATTATTAAGATTTATAATTGCATATTTTCTTAACGAAGTCAAATCTGAAGGCTTACGGTATTTTAACGCAAAGAAAGTAATCAGCGCTTCAAGTCTATTTTTGCTTTAAGAAATCCGGATTTCCTTCTGTGACGCCCCTCTGTGACGAAGTCGGACCTCCCGATGTAGACGTGAGGCAGATTGATATGAAAATTAAAATGAATACCTTATTAAAAAGGGATAAAATAAAAATGACTGCTGCTAGTTGTAAAGAGGCTGGAGATCAAAGCTCTCATCGTAGCACCAAAGGGGATAGGACGACGATTCATGAAACCGCGCTAAAAATGTGGCTTTTAACTTGAAATTATATCTAAAGAAAATCAAACATTTTTTCTTCGTAACAATTATTAGAATATTTAGTTGAAGGATACAATAAAAAGTATCATTTTTTTATAATTATACATATTCTCTCTCTCCCTCTCTCTCTGTATATATATATCTATATATATATATATATATATATAGAGAGAGAGAGAGATAGAGAGAGAGCTATATATATATATATATATATATTAAGTAATGTGATTTATAATTTAAAAATTAAAAAAAAAAAATTAAAATTTAAAAATCAAATTTTAATTAAATTAAAAATCAGTTTCATAAGAAGGAACAACAACAAAGTCAATTATCTGTACGATCGTTTCGGAAATCCGTGCTTTTTATTTGTGGTATACATGAAGTCACGTAGAACAATTATACATAGTTTTTTTTGGTAAGCACGGTCTCCTCATCAGCAAATTTAGGAGGATTTCTATTGAATTGAAAAGACACCAAAAATAAACCTACCATTAAAAGTAAGGCAGATGAATCTGAAAAATTGAAGTAAAAGGTTTGGATTTAAAATTTATAAGAAAATTAGTATAGGTTAGAGATAGAAATGAGTAGAAAAAATTTTTTTTTTTTGAATTTACATAATAAATTTGATTTAAAAATATATAGATATAGTTACCTTTTAGTTTTTCTTTTTTTGAAATCAGGAACTGTATTTAAAGTAGTCATTTAGATGTTTGCTATAGCTTTTTATTTTATTGAATGATGAATTTTAAAAGGGCGACGTTTCCGTTAGCGTATTTTGATTTAAAGACGCTACAGTTAATATCTATAGAGAGAGAATATTTATTTTGCAAGTTTTTAAGGGGAGATAATTGTCATGTGTTATTGGCTTTATTTATTATTTGATTTACGAGTCTAAGGGCGGTAATTGGTCTAACTTAATTTATTAAAAAAAAAAATCTATTTTTACTAATGAGTAATTTTTAATGATTTAAGGTGGTTTATATTTATTAAATTTAAACCAACGTTTATGATTACATGATAGAAGCTCATGTCTTGAATTTACTGGTTTGGTTGTGCTTTTTATATCTTCATATTTTAAAATTTTTAGGGTTTCTTTTGTACATAATGTACAAAATTTATCTCCTGGTTTATATGATTTGCAAGTCTCAATTATTTGCCATTTTAAGTTGAAAGAAATATTGCTATTTTTTAGTTGCCAAATATAGTTGGATAGAGTAGTTTGGTTTGATAGAGAGTTATTTTTAAAAGAATGTTTGTGCGTTGAAATTCTATGTTTTATTGGGCCAGATGTGGAACCAATATATTATATATCTTGATTATTATGATTATTTTCCGTTAGGTCTATTGTTGGATTATAATGTGGTGGGTTGGTTAGTAATTGATCGGTAGATTGATTTAAGTTGGTGTTATTATTTAATCTGGTAGTTGAGTTATGGCTGTTGATAGGTTCTTGTATATTTGGAGTTTTTGATACTGTGCAGCTATAGATAGCATTTTTAATTTTACATGAGCCTTGTAGGGGACATTTATTTTTTCTTCTACAGTTACAGTCCGATGTATTTTGTATAGTTGTATTTTGTAGTATATTAATTTTCTTATTATTAGAGCTAATTATTTTCTGATGAAGGTTAGGCATAGTAGAGTAAGAGACTTTAATTGTGTTCTTATTGAAAATCTTATTATATCTATGGGGGGGCTTTAAAGTTCTTATCTAATATTTTAAAAAATTCTCTAGCTATGTTTGTTTCTGGGTTTTTGGAATACGGGGGGTTGAACCATAGGATCTCCTTGTGTCTATTCTTACGTTTGCGGGTTTTAGTTTGTTGTTTATTTATATTATTATCTAATATTTGTAGTTTGGTTTTATCTTTTTTTGTCTCCTGGTAATTTTTCTTAACTCGTATACGGGAAGACATTACCATATTATATGTTATTACGCTCTTAATAGGTTTATTTTTAATGCAGTTTATGTTTCTATCATTTTCATTTATGAATTTAATTTGTGAATTATATCCAGAATTTTTAAGGGCTTCATTATAGTATTTTTCATTTTTGGTAAATATTGATTTAGTAGAAGACAGTCTAGAAATTCAAATACTTTTTATTCCTTTGTTTAATAAATATGAAAACCACCTGAAACTTTGGTTTTGTTGTTCATTTTGTTCAATTTGTTTGACAAAAAAAAAATAAATAAAAACAAAAACAAATAGTCGAATAAATACGGCTAAATTGTTTGTTTTTTTTCACTTAACATTTCTTACAAAACAAAACAAAAAGTGTTACGGTAGGTTCTTGTCTTTTTTATGTTCGCTATATTTATTCGGGTGATCTTATTATATTTAAATGTTTTCTTCAATATTTATCATTAGTAGCGTTTTTACGCTTTTCACAATCGGCCACGCTCGGCAGAAGCCGGTGGTTGGCGTCATGTTTCAAGCAAACTCGAGCCACCAGATAGTTACGCGTGGTTGACATTATGAGCAAGTACCAAAAATACCAACAGAAGTTATATATATATATATATATATATATATTGTGTACAGAAAGTTGTTAGTTGAGACAGGTCATTGGTACCGTCGGTTTCAAGCCCGATAATAAGGCCCGTTTAAGGTATCCTTATCGAGCTCTCTTCAGCCAATATTCGTCTATCTTATAACCGGAAGTGTGAAGTATATATACCTCGCGAATCCACGTTCAAATCTCGTTTTGTTTAATCCCCCCCCTTTTTTTTTTTTTTTTTTTTTTATATATATTTTTTATATATTTTTTTCCATAAAATGGAGAAAAATAGAGCATAGACCAGCATACGTCCCGGAATTAAGTCAATGCTCACTCTGTAACGCAGAGAAATACTACATCCTCCGGTCCATTCATGACCCAAAAATAAAATGTTTAAATGTGAGGAGTGAAGCTTTGAAAAGTTGCATACATAGAAGGAAGGGTCTCCTAATAAATTGGATCAATGAAAAGAACAACACTTAGATGTTGGTTTTATATATATATATATAAGAAAAAAAATTGTAAATACATAAATAATTAGTCGGTAAACTTGGATTTTAATAGCAATTATATTATAGATTTTTAATTAATGTCATATATATATATATATATAAAAAATTATATTTTATAAATGTAATTTATAATCTATTTCGAATTTAAAACTATAGAAAAATATAATAATGTTAATAAACTAGGGAAATCACTTAGGATAGATAAATACTCACTTCCCCAAACCTTGAAAGATTTGGGTTTTTAAAAAATAATTTTTAAACGTATTTCGAAATTTTTAAACGTGATTCGATATAATTAAAAATATATTTTTTAAAACTTTAAACGTATTTTTGGAAATTTTTAAATGTTCGATATAATTAAACGAATTTTTAAGTTTTTAACCGATACCAATACAGATTTTAAAGTTTTTATACATAAGGAAAGAGATTTTAAAATTAAATGGGGTTCAAATTAAAATCGATTCATATAAAAAAAAAAAAAAAAAAAAAAGGGGGGGGGATTAAACAAAACGAGATTTGAACGTGGATTCGCGAGGTATATATACTTCACACTTCCGGTTATAAGATAGACGAATATTGGCTGAAGAGAGCTCGATAAGGATACCTTAAACGGGCCTTATTATCGGGCTTGAAACCGACGGTACCAATGACCTGTCTCAACTAACAACTTTCTGTACACAAAATATAAGTACGCTCTTAAAATTTGGATTTTCCTTTTAATTGAGCACTCTGCTGGAATTCTTTTTCCAAAAAAACTAATCATATATATATATATATATATATTCTTAAGCTAAGATGTGCGTATTTGAGTGCGCGCATGACTACACACACACAGTATATATATATATATATATATATATATATATATATATATATATATATATATATATATATATATATATATATGTGTGTGTGTGTGTATGTATGTATGTATAGGTTTGAGATGTTCAAAAGACTGGACTAATGATACAACAAGAGCAAAATATTTTTTATTTGAGGGTAAACATTTACATACGGTCGCTACAAACATCTATCTGTTTCAATTAATGAGACCCTGAACCCATCGACGTCGACAGTTTGACGAAGTCTCATTGGCTTATCGTATTTCGGCCATTATACATCTTATCAGAGAAATGCAAATCGCAATAAAAGTTGCCGCAAACATCAGCGGACAAAATTTAAACAAAGAAAGAACGGTACTACAAATTTAAACCAGGAAGACTTTAGCATTTCATTTCTAAAGATTGTACATTGATACAAAAAAGAGCTGCCTCCGATCCAGTTCAGTATAATTCTCATTTTTTATTTTGTAAGTATATATATGCATATATATTCACGTGTGTATTCAAAGGCCTCTATATTTCATGATTATATTCTTTTCAGTTCTACTAATTTTCGCAAATTATCACCAGATTTTTTTTGGGATTTAACGCCTAGGAGGTTTCAGAATAATATGAAAAAAAAAAGCCAAATATTTTTCGTTACGGAGGATTAAAAGAAAACAATTATACTAATTAGCAGACATTTGTTAGCAGCTCGCCTCAACTCCAATTAAACGTTTGCTCTTAAAACATTTCTCTTCGAGATCCTTTGCTGTTAAACAAACTCCTTTCCTAAAGGGATTTCATTTCATAAATTCTCTGATATAGTTGTTTAACAAATGTGATTGGATCACTATTACATTGCAAGTTGATATTTTAGTAGATTCAAAGAATATACAGCCACTATATATCGTTTAATCAGAACATTATATTAAAGAAGAACACGCGCAAAATAATCGTAATACATGTATATATATAAATATATATATACATATATATATATATACATATATATATATACTAGCAGTTCCGCCCGGCTTTACTCGAGCCCTATGTATTGTTCATAAGGTTATCTGCATATGTATATATTAAAAATTGTGAATATGTAAAGTAATGCCTTTCTCTATAATAGTCTTTCTTAACTACCATAGAGAAAAGACAGACAGACATTTTCACTTTTGTAGATATATAGATAGTTAGATAGAGTGGATGCAATATATAGTAATGATTTAAAAAGTATTTATAAAAAAGACTCATGCGCCACCACCAATAATCGAAACCAAAACGTTCGGCTCACTATTTATTTTGCCTCTGCTGTCAATGTCTGGGCTATGAAAACATGTTTACTGCAAAAAGTAAAACATGAACTAATAGCTACTACGTCATGCATTCTTAATGCCAACGTTCGATATTCACCTGGCAAATTTCATTTTTTTTTAATTTTCACACGTTTGCACCGATTTTTCCGGGCCAAATCTCAAATATAATTTTTAGCATGGATTCAAATACCTTATATATGAAGTTTCATGTCTGTAGACCAAAAACTCTGGGATGAGTTTATTAGGCAAAATTGTTAAACAAAAATATATACGTATACAAAAATATATATGGAAACAATTTTGTGTTTATTATAAACTTTTTACGCAAATATTATGCAAGTATAAACTATGTAGAATAATTGCGTGACTATAATTACATCTGATAGTTTATTAAAGATGATTATCCCATTAGAAAACCGAAGCCACTAATAGGGAATTTATTAAAGTCAATGTTTAAAAGAATATGCAAATTTGCTAGATATTTTGCTAGTAAATGCAATTTCATAACCCATATATAAGAAAATTGCATTTTCTTTTCAAATAAGTAGAAAAGAGGGGTTTTAATGTGAATATCAATACACACAAAAGAAAAATGACTTTATAGGAGTATATATATATATATATATATATATATATATATATATATATATATATATATATATTGTGTATATTTAGGCAGCATTTTCTCATTTAGACAAATATTATTGAATAGCACGGAATTATTCTGTTTTACAATTTTCCTTTTTATCTTCAATCTTCGAATAGTCCGTTTTGTGTTCTTCTCGAAATTGTATATGTTGGATCCATAATCGCGAGCGCTTTCGACAGAAGTATTTCTATCATCCTCAGGCATATTGTAAAAATAAATGTAGAAATTGATTTTTAATTTACTTATATATACATTTTTTCCTAGCCACGTGGTAATTTGTTAAATGTTAGGTGGGCGGACTTTTTTTTTTACAAATATTTACCACATTTATATATACAAACACATATATACATTTTCAAACATTTATCCCAAACATTTCAAAACGTTCCGGCTTACTCATAATTAATATTATTTATTTGAGGCTTCTTTGTTTTAATGTACAATGCTTCGAGTATTTACATTTCTCTCACTGCAATACTCTTGTATTTTCTACTATAATTCTTCGAAATTCCGAATGATGGCACCCATGCCCTTTCAAATGTTGTGATATGGAGCTAGAGTCAGAGAGGTGGAGAGTCAATCTTCGCGACAATGTGTTAGTTGTTGAACCAATGTAACTAATAATATTGGAGATACACTCTCCTATTGGACAGATACATTTGTAAACTACATTGGTCCTTTCCAACAAGTCATTTGTTTGCGAAATGTTGTTTTTATTACAAGGCTTGTTGTCCGTATTTTTTTATAATATATAATAAATTTTATTTTTTTATTATTTTTGGGAGCCACATATCTACGGATTATATTTCTAAGAGTACTCTAATCGATTTTTGAGTTTTTGTGTAACTGGTTACGGTAATATATATTAACAGGTTGATAATTTTCTTGAATATTACTAATTTGATTCAAATTACTAATGACTAGTTTTATTTCTTTATCTACAAGAGAGTTAGGGAATTGATTATTTACTAACACTTGTTTTATATTTTTTCATTCATTAAAGAATATTTTTTTGCTTGGGGAAATCACCTTTGAACGATGTATAAGATTCCTTATTATGATATTCGTTTTATAACGGAATGGATATTCACTTTTAAAATTTTAAATACAGGAATTAACGGATGTAAGTTTTTTTAAAAACGGTGGTGATAAATTCATCGCTACTGGAGTCAATGAGAACGTCTAAAAACGAGATTTTATGATTAGTACTTAATTCATATGTAAAGTTAAGAACTGAATTATTCTGAAAGATACCTTTTAAATATTCTATGTCCTCTGTGTTATTGACAAGAATTAGTATATCCTCCACATATCAAATGTAAATAGAAGGTTTCTCTATTAAATTAAATACCTTGTTTTCTAGATCAGCCATATAAAAATTACTAAATGTTGATCCCAATACGGAACCTATTGCCACGCCATCCACCTGTGTGTATATATTTCCCAGATGATAAAAAAGAGGACTTTGGTTGTACACATTACTAATATTTTTTTTAGGATTACTGAACTCATTTTAAGTTGAGGAATTGTTGGATTGTTATATATGTTCTCTATGATAATTTCAATGGTTTCGTTCACTGGTATATTTGTAAATAGATTTTCAACATCTAAAAAGGCGGTGATTTTAATGTCGATTTTAGTTTCTTGTAGAATCTGCATAAGTTCTTCCGTAGATTTTACACTGTATTTACAAGGTAAATACGGTGTGATGAGTTCGTTCATTTTTTTAGTTAAGTTATATATTGGTGTTGTCACCTGTGAAATTATGGGACGAAGTGGGAAATTAGTTTTCTGTGTTTTTATGTTGCCATATAAATATCCAGGTTTATAATCTCCAATTATTAGGGGGAGGTTTAAATGATCTATTACAGCATTATTCGCGGTAATAAGTTTATTAACTTGAATTTTAAGATCATTAACAGACATCTTTTTACTTTCTTAAATTTTATGGCATCATCCAAAATTGATTAAAGTTTACAAAAATATTCAGTTTTATTAAGTGATACATACATATTGGTTTTATCCCCTTTTCTAATAATTAAATTTGGGTGTTTTTTTAGTTCATTGGCAGCCTTTTTTAAATTATCAGTTAAAATAGTTTTAGATTTTTTAAAATCTATTTTTCATAGCATCAGCCCTACGCACATCTTTAATACCTGGATGTGTAGTAATTTCTGTTCATTTTCTAGGTTAACAAGATTTTTATATAGGAGTTCTATTCTGGCCTTTTATTTTGGTGGTTGTAATGCTAAATAAATTAACATTAGGCCCGAGTGCAAGAAACTCTAGCACATACCTGACTTGTATTCAGAGGGTAACACTTAGAAATTACAGGAGCACGTTTAGAAGTATTTTTCCTTCTTTGTCCGGTTTCGGTGACATCTTTTGAAATGATATATTTAAGAAAATATTTCCTCCCATTACGCTTTTGCTTGGAATGCACATTCCATAATCCATCATTCACGCACTAACGTGTTTGAATATATGCTTTAGTGTAAGTTATACGCATTTAGAACTGCTTTAAAGCTTAACATCACTCATTTTGCGGCGACGAGATTTCAAACAGTTTTTACCATTTAGAAGCGATCTTCTCAGCTATATTTTTAACACAAAATCAATTTTCCTTCAGTAAAACACAAGTTATAACAAAATTACTGTGTTTAAAAGTTCTCTGAAAATGTGAGAAACGTAGCGAGGTGTTTTCCATCTTGGCTCTTGGTTACCGTAGTAACTTCCAACAATCACGTTTTACAGATACGATTTCTACTGAGAGACGGGTTTTTTTGTGATTGGCTGTTGGCTACCATAGCAAATTTCCAACATTCAGCTCGCGGAGCTTCTTGTGTTTCAAGCCTCAACTGGTCTTCCGATAAACATTCAGCCAGAGTAGATTCTTGTTTGTCAACCCCTAACGCGTTCTCCTGCGAACATTCAGCCAGAGGAGCATTTTGTGTTTGTAGGTCAAAATTGTCTTCCAATGAACATTCAGCCATAAAAGCATTTTCTTTTAAGCCCAATCTAGTTTTCCAATGAACGAGTATTTGTTGTGTTTCAAGCTCTGACTGGTCGGTCGATAGAACATTAAACCAGAGTAGCTTTCTTGTGGTTCAATCCCCGACTGGTTTTCCTATGAACACTCAACCAGAGGAGCCTCTTATTTTCAAGCCCCAACTGCTCTTCCGATGAATAATCAGCCAAATTAGTTTATGTTTCTGTCGGGGAGTACAAATCATCCCTAGTTCATAACTAAGTTGAATCAACCACTCCTATGAATACCACTGATTTCAGAGACTATGTTTAACCGCATGCTTCGAGCACGTTCCTCTAATACCACTTGAGTGGCTCCTGTATTCTTTATGAAAAATACATATTATATTTTATGCACTTTATACTACTTGTGGTTTCTTTCATTTGTGATACCTAGCACGCGTCTACTACAACTGGTTGACAAGGAAGATTCAAGAACTTCCCGGATCAATCTACAATAATTACTATCAACAACTGAATGACGAATATTTGGGCAACGAATTCATTCTAAAAAAAAAACATTTAACGACCAAAACTATTTTTTCCTACACTCGGAGGAAATTCGAGGATTCAAAAGTATTTATTTTTCAAAAGTTTGCTGAAGAACGGAAAAAAACTACTTGTCTACGTCGGGACAAATCAACATTCGAGCGTAAAAATCCACGAATACGAGATGAAGAACACTTCCGAAAAAGACAACAATTCTTGCCAAAAAAAAGATTTAACAAAGACGTCGTCAAAAAGCCTTATCTTGCTGTAAAAAACTACTAAAAGCGTAAACTACGAGTTGAAACAGAACTCATAAGGCGAATTAGCGAGAACAAGTTTTCCGTAAGTACAAAAAAAAAAACTGGTTAAAAGGCATTACCGTTGGAAAATATATTTAAAAAATCCTGCAGAAGTAAATGATAGTTTATTTTATTGACTAAAGCGGGTATTTGCATAAATTAAAAAAAAATAGGATTTTAATTCGATTAAAATAAACTTTCCACTCGTCGACAGGACTGCACGTTGAAGAAGAAAACAAAACGAGTTCACTAAGCACGAAAATTACAGTGTTAACGAGAAAAGAACATTTTTTCGCACAGAAATCGAAATGAATAACCAATATGTAATACATGCTATAAACTATCTTCCACAGATAAGTAACTTTCAATCTTTAAGGCAAAAAGAGGGAAAATGTGTAGGATTTTACAGGAATTGAACCCAGCACCTACAAGTTACAAAAATTGAACACCGACAAACGACATCTACTGCTTTCTTTATAAATACAAATGCCGAATTATTTTCTCACGACAATTGCCACACGAATAAATAAATATCCAGGAGATATTAACCTAAATAACCAATAAATATTAACTACCCATGCGGGGTCGCAGAAATACCTGGATTAGGACCCAGGCGCGGGGCGAACCCCCTCGGAGCTGATGGACCCGTAGGTCTTCCTAGGTCATCCGTCTAGGAGAAGGAAGACTCTGAAACTAAACCTAGGGGAGGGAGGCCTCTTCAGTCCTGGACGACAACCTTCCTAGAGCTGGTGACTCAAACAAATCACCGGTTGGCAAACCTAAACTGCTTAAGGAGGAGATAGACTCTGTCTATCGCCCGGCTTTCATACTCCTTCTTTGCCTATTGGCCAGGCGTAGAGGTACTATCACAGGGACTCGTCTGAATCACCCAGTGGTTGACCTTGTTTCCTGACTAGGGCAATGAACGCCGCTTTTCCCCACTCCCGCCACATCCCATCCCCCTAAACTGGACACAGTGGGGTGCTTCAATGCCATATATGTCGGTGCAGTTGGACTGGGCTGGCTTTGCCTAGTGGATTGAGGGTACCGGATTGACAGTTCCTGGCTGCTGTTTCCGACTGATAGTGCAGGAACCCTAACTCTTTGGTAGCGCTTAGAGCGGCTGCTCCATCAACAGTTGTAAAATATCGGGATGTTTGTAGTGCCATGTTGCGCATGGAAAGGGACCCTGCACTCATCCCCGGTGGGCTTTCCTGAGGCCACAATCCTGTGGGTGAGGACAGCTGATGGTCTACTTGTATTGCATGTCTGGTATTCTGCACAACTACTTGTCCAGCACCCCCTCACTCATCCACCCTAACTGAAACTTTTAAATGAAATAAAATGAAATTACAGCTCAAGCAAAAGTTACGTTTAAACCAGGACCAAACTCAAAGAAAACCAACCTGCCTCCTCCCTTGAGGCTTGCATTTACTAATATCCGCGGGCTTAGAACTAACTTAGATGATGTTGAGTCATTTCTCCTTGTAAACACCCCGGATATCTTAGCATTAAGTGAAACTAACGTTCACTCCTCCATTCCCTCTAACCACTTTAACATGCCTGGTTATCTCCCACTCTACCGTAAGGACTCGGACAGACGTATGCATGGACTTGGAGTCTATATTCGAAACACCCTCCCCCTAACTAGAGAAATAAACTAGAATCAGAGGGCCAGGCCTTTATATGCTTCAGACTAAATATGCAACACAATATTAGCTACTTGTATTTTCTCTACCGCTTTCCCTCAAACCAAGACTGTACCCTAATAAACAAAGTCTCAGACAGCACAGATATAGCACTCTCCCTCGATACTAGCGCACAAATACATGTATTTGGTGACTTCAATGTCCACCACAGTAACTGGCTAGGATTCTCAAATCACACAGACGTAGCTGGTAGCGCAACACATAGCTTCTCTATATCTCATTCCCTATCTCAGTTGGTTACATTTCCGACACGTTTCCCAGACCAGCACGATCAACATGCCTCATTTCTAGATCTCTTTCTGACAACGGTTCCCAATGACTGTACAACAAATGCCCACAGCCCACTCGGGAATGCTGATCACGCTGTGATAATGGTAGAAATCAGCCTAAATTCTCGCCCTAAAACTGAAGACCCACAACTCAAAACAACGAGGTATTACAAAAAGGCTGATTGGGAAGCCATCAGGGAGCTCATCAGAGATGCCCCATGGCAAAATATCTTTACTTTTCCAGCGGAACAGTGTGCAAATGAGACAACTGAATGGTTCAAAACTGCTATTGAAGCACATGTTCCCGCACGGAAATACTATAGCAAGACCCACTCTCCCCAATGGTTTACTTCTGCTTGTGCAGCTGCCATTTGTCAAAGGCAGCGTGCGTTCCGCAGATTCAACCGACATAAGTCCAGCTCAAATAAACAGAAGTTTATAGAAGCTAGAAATAATTGTAAGAGAGTGATAGAGACAGCTAAGACAGATTACTCTGAAACCACCAGAAAGCGCATCGAAGCACATAAATTAGGAACCCGGGATTTTTGGAAAATCTACAACAGCGTAGTTAATAATGGACAGTCAATTATTCCCCCACTAACAAACAATCATGAGGTTGCTTGCACGGCAACTGACAAGGCTAATCTGCTTGCCAGTCGGTTTGCCTCAAACTCCACACTGAACTCGGTACACAACTCACTCCCTGATTTTCCTCTACGAACAGACGCCACACTTGACGATTTGAAAATCACCCCTTCTCAGGTACATGCTATTATAAAAAAACCTAGACACCTCAAAAGCATGTGGACCAGATCTCATCCCGGCTGTGCTATTAAAAAAATGCTCTGCCGAGGTTGCTCCAGTTATGTCCAAACTTTACAATAAATGCCTTAACGAATCTTGTTTTCCCGACTGCTGGAAAACCGCCTCTGTGTTACCAGTCTTCAAGAATTCTGGTGAAAGAACTGACCCACTAAATTATCGCCCCATTAGCCTCCTCCCGCTTTTCGCCAAAATATTTGAGTCCTTAGTTAATAAAGCCCTAGTCCAGCACCTAACAGCTGCTAAACTCCTGACTGACAAACAATATGGATTCAGGCAAGCCCGTTCAACAGCAGATATCTTAACTGTAGTTTCTGAACGTATATACCGTTCATTGGATAAAACAGGGGAGGGTAGAGCGGTGGCCCTTGATATATCTAAGGCTTTTGACAGGGTATGGCACGATGGTCTTCTAAGGAAAATTAGATTATATGGAATCACTGGAAGAATTCATAATGTAATTAAATCCTTCTTAAGTAATAGAAAAATCAAAGTTGTCCCCGACGGACATACATCCAAACAATATGACATAAATGCGGGAGTACCTCAGGGGTCTATCCTTGGACCTCTATTATTCCTGATATTCATAAACGACCTCCCTGATAATATTGTTTCGAAGATGGGTATATTTGCCGATGACACCACTCTCTATAAGAGATATGAGGGAAAAACAAATGAACACCTATCCAAGAAAATGGCAGAAACACTAGAGGATGACCTCCAATCCGTAGTGGAATGGGGACAAAAATGTTTGGTCACATTCAATGCTGCTAATACTAAGCTTGTTTCCTTCAATAACTACAGGAAACCTTCTCTACCACCAATAGCAATGGCCAAGAACACATTGCCTGAAAGTACTTCTGTTAAACTCCTCGGCCTAACGTTTACAGGGAATATGAACTGGAATAGATACATTGAGAGCATTGCCAAGGCTGCTGCAAGGAAGGTTGGCTCCCTCTACAATGCTAGAAAACTACTTACGCCTGCCAGTATACTATACCTCCATAAGGCAACCATTCGCCCATGTATGGAGTACTGTTGTCACATCTGGGCTGGTGCATCTGCTGCTTGTCTCTCGCTCCTGGACAGGGTTCAAAAAAGAGTCGCCAACCTGATAGGTCCTGAACTGTCATCTAGGCTTCAAACTCTGTCCCATCGACGAGATATTGCATCCCTCTGCCTGTTCTACAAATACTTTAATGGTGAATCCTCTGACGAACTGCAAACACTTGTACCTCCCCGACGTAACTACCCTCGACAAACCCGACAAGCTACTAAGTCTCATCCCTTTACAGTAGAGATCCCTAGGTGCAAGAAAGCCTTTTACTCCAATAGTTTCTTCCCCAGAACTGCGGGTCTTTGGAACTCCCTTCCGGGATTCTGCTTTCCCAACTGCAATGATATGCAGAAGTTCAAGTGTAATGTTAACAAACATCTTTCTACTCTTCTCCCTTCATAATGACCCCGCTAATTAATTCCCTAATAGTAGCCCCTGCTTCAAAGTGGCACTGTGCCTTGTATGGGGTGAAAATTGAATAAAAAAATAAAAAAAAATATATATATATATATGAAAGAAATATTCGTTAAATAACCAGGTACGAATTTTGTAAAGGTGTTTTTTCTATAGAGTTGGTACTATAGGAAAAGTCAATTAAAGAAGTGTGTTGTTTCTGAAAATAACTACTTATTGTAATTAAGTAATTCCACACCGTCCCAAAAAATGGACGATTTTGCAAAAAAAAAAAAAAAAAAAATCGAAATAATGAAAATTCAACAAATTCAACGATAAGAACTTGGTACAAGTTTTCGAGAAGAGCATTTGACAATATATATACAAAACAAAGAGAAACAGTTAAAGTTAATACAATATTTAAAGGAAATACAAGAGAAACGAAAGAAATAAACGAAAAAATATTGGAAAAGCAGTTAGATACAATGTAACTTTTCGAGGAAAAACAGGAAATAGAAAGGAAAGAAATGAATGAACAAATATTGGATTGAAAAAAAAATACATTTAGAGCAACAAAACCAGTCAGATTAGAAATGGATTTGATAACACAAGTTTTAGTGAATAAGGACAGCGGAGAAGGAACTAACACGGCATTTTCCCAAAATGCTATCCGGTCAGCCATTGATACATGCTACTATGCTGCTGAGAAAGACCTAACGTTTGAGGCATATTTCAGAAGATTTGAAGACCTTTTTAAGATTGATCGCAGTGCATGGACGGATCAAAAGAAGGTTCGTTTGTTGCTACGAAAGTTAGGTGCATCCGAACATAACAAATTCGTGGACTATATTTTACCAAGAAAAATCAACGAATTGTCGTTTGACGAGACAGTCAAACTATTAATGGAGTTTTACTGTCCAAAAAGAAGCCTTTTTAATTAAAGATAGAAATACATGAATCTTGAACGTAAGGAGAGTCAGGACTGTACGACTCTTGCGTCTATAGTTAATAACGCTGTGATGATTTCAAATTGTCATCATTAACGGCGGATAATTTCAAATGCTTAATACACAAGGTTTGATAGCCACAAAAGACGCCGATAAAAGATGCCGTGCTCTAAATAAATTGGAATTATATCCTGATTTGACGCTTCAGAAACTGGCTAAAGATTGTCAGCAGTTCGTGGCAATGAAGAAAGATTCCCGAAACATAGAGGAAACAGGTATTGCGCACATTAATAAGCTTAAAAAATAAAGGGCACCCGCCCGCCAGAAGAGGAATAAGAACCCTTCAAATAATTATAAGGGTAGACTAAATCCTAGGACACCTTGTAGCAAATGCGAAGGATCTCATGGGAACAATGCATGTCATTACCAAAGGAAAATAATATGTGTCCTATGCAAGCGAGCAGGGCGCAAGGCCTCATATTGCAGGGCAAAATTAGCAGAAAATAGCTACGTAAAAACTGCAAAAATGGACCTTTCACAAACAAAGAACATAAGGAATTATGTTACGGTGAGAATCAGAAAAGTAAAACGGCAGCCTGACGCAGGGTAAGATTTATCAATTATAAATTTTCACACGTGGAAGCGAATAGGAAAGCCCACAATGACAAAAACGAATAAAGTCGCAAGATCGGTAACTGGTGAAAAAATACATTTCAGCTAGTCATTAATATGTTACTAAAAAGAACGACAAAAAAGCTAATTTTTCGTTCTAAGGAACGCAACGAACTTATTCTGGACCGATTGGATCCAGGAAATTGAATTATGGGACACGCCAATGACTGATTTTTGTCACAAAGTCGAAAGCCTATTGGCCGAAGCCGACAAACTCAAAAAAACTCTCAAAAATCTTTCGCAAGTGTTTTCTCTGAAAAGGTAGGATGCTGCACAAAAATAAAGGATAGATTCGAATTTCCGGACGAAGCAAAACCAATATTCAAAAAGCCAAGGAGCATACCGTTCGTTTCGAGGAAATATGAAAAAAAGAATTGGAAAGACTAGTTCACACTGGGATTTAAACCCCTATTAACAATAGTGAGTGGGCGCCCCCAACTGTATAAGTGAAAAAGAAATCTAAAGAGATTAGGGTATGCGCGGACTTTTCGACTGGATTGAATGTGGCGCTCAAGGACCATCACTCACCGCTACCAAACCCAAACGAAATATTTGCTAAGTTAAATGGCGGAAAATATTTTTCAAAAATACACTTAAGCGGGGCGTACCTACAAATACCAGTAAAGGAAGATAGCTCTAAACTTTTGTGGACCTCAACGCACAAATGAGTTTATAAATTCAATAGATTAGCATTTGGTATAAAATTAGTATCTGCAATTTTCCTACAGGCAATTGATACTTTGTAAAGCGGTTTGGATTTCGCAATAGGCTATCTGGACGATATTCTTATGCGTAGTCAAAATGTTGAACAACATAGAGATCATGTATTTATAGAATTTGACAGAATAAAAGAATACAGCTCACCATTAAAGGAAGCAAAATGCAATTTTTTGGAACGAATTAAATACCTGGGTCATATAGATGAAGACAGGAGGAAATCCGATCCAGACAGGTCCATAGCTATAAAAGACATGCCAGAATCTCATAATGTAACTATATTGCAGAGTTTTTTAGGGCTCGCGAACTACTATCAAGCGCTCATTAAG
Source organism: Euprymna scolopes (assembly GCF_053919585.1). Lineage (NCBI taxonomy): Eukaryota > Metazoa > Mollusca > Cephalopoda > Sepiida > Sepiolidae > Euprymna > Euprymna scolopes. Next base: position 16,595,062 of record NC_136489.1, on the reverse strand, counting down.
GGCAGGCATGAATTGCGTGCGCCATTGAATGTACTTTTAAAAAAGGACAAAAATGGGTCTGGACGACTAAGTGCCAGGCAGTGTTTAAGAAATTAAAAGATATATTAACGTAAGATTTATCCCTGACTCATTTCAATCCGAAAATAGAGATTATTATCGCAACTGACGCAAGATCTCATCGGATCGGGGTGTGCATTCTACACAAGATGCCTGATGGGTCCACTAAGTCGACCGCCCAAGCGTCAAGAACTTTACTTCCTGTCGAAAAGGAAGTACTGAGGATCATATTCAGTATTACAAAGTTCCATCGATTTTTACACGTTGGTAAATTTAAATTACAAACTAACCATAAGTCGCTTATAATCATCTTTGACTCTAAAAAAAGGTCTGCCAACTTACACAGCCAACAGACTGCAAAGATGGGGAACAATTCTACTGAATTACGATTTCAGTATGGAATTTCTGACATTTGCGAAGTTAAGTCACGCAGACGGATTGCCGTGATTAATCCCGAAATCAAGAGAACTGCTGGAAGACACAGTAATAGCGCCACTACAAAGTGAAAAGGACTATACACAAATATTATGTAATACGATCAAGGAACTACTAGTCTATTTGAAAGATATAATAAGGGAGACTGAAGAGGATAGTTTCATCAAAGAAATGAAACAAAAAATTAAATCGGATGAATCGGCGGCGGCAGCTTATTCTATGTGCAATGAGGTACTGTTGTATCGAGAAAGAGTAGTACTCCCAACTACACTATAAAAGAAAATTCTAACGGATTTTCATGCGGGACACCCTAGAGCTACGCGAATGAAGAGCCTCATGAGGTCCTACGTTTGTCCTACGTAGGAAGAGTATGGACACTGACATAGAAAGCACGGTAAAGTCGTGTAAGGGATGCGCATTGGCTGCAAAACCGCCCCAATACAATTTACCCCATGCCCTAAAGCGAATTACCCATGACAATGAATACACGTAGATTACGCAGGCCCACTGGATGGAAAGTATTGTTTAATAGTGGTAGATAGTTTTTTAAAATGGCCTGAGATATTTTGATGTAGAAGTCCAACGACGGATTTTACAATCAGTGCTCTTCACGAATTGTACGCCATCTTCGGTGTAGTTGATTGTCTAGTGTAAGACTATGGCACCCAATTCACTTCAGCGGATGTAAAAAGTTTCTGCGAGGATCTTCAGGTTAACAACATAACGACGCCAACCTATCATGCCTAATCGGACGGTCAGGCAGAGAGATTTGTAGATACGTTGAAAAGAGCCCTGAAGAAGGCTAAAGGAACGCCCTGAGAAAAGGCGCTACAACAGTTTTTACAAGTATACCGAATTACGCCAAATGAAAGCACTCCATCGAAGATGTTGCTGGTAGAGTTAATTTTCACGAGGAAAATCAGGCCGGTCTTCGAAAAACTTTTACCAAAACAGGCGAAACCGCCAAATATAGTTTCGAAAAAGCGGTATTTACCTGGAGAAAAGGCATTGTTCCAGGTACACAAAAATAATAGTACGATGCGGGAACTAGGAAAGGTCCAGATAAAAGTTCGGGCGGATGTTCTACATTATTAAAGATCCAAGATTTACGCACAAGAAGCATTTAAACTAAATTCGGAAACGTATAACTGATGAGGAAAGACTTCCTGCTGAACGAGAAGAAGTAATGACACGTTCGACTTGGTAACACCACAAGAACCCGGACAACGCCGGTCCTCCAGGAAAAGGAAAATGGGCGACCCGATAGAGATCAAACCCAGGGAAAAGAGCTATACGATCATTCCAGGATAATTAAAAGCTCGGAAGGAGGTGTTGTGGGGTGCAAATCACCCCTATTTCAGAACTAAGTGGAATTACCCAATCCTATGTATAACACTGGTTTCAGAGACTAAATGGAGGCATTCATACCATGTTTAACTGCATGCTACGAACACGTTCCTACGATACGACTTTAGTAACTCCTGTATTCTTTATGATATTATATTTTATACACTTCAGATTACTTGTGTTTTCTTTCATTTGTGACCTCTAGCACGAATCTACAACAGTTTCAAACCCTGATTGATCTTCCGATGAAAATTCAGCCAGAGGAGCTGTATTCAAACCCGACTTAAGGTTCGAACCCTAGAAATAGTCAAGGTACGCTTACTAGAGGTAGAAACTCTAAACGAACGTGATAGTAGATTACTCATTTTTATATCTATACATATATATGTATCTATCTATACTATATAAATATAGATAGATAGCTTAAGAGAAAGAAAGGGACACGCACAATATTAATATTATATTATCTCAAATGGTAGCTTCTAATGAATAATAGCAGGTATAGGATTGGTAATTCGAATAGTTTCGTGTGTTGATTATAACTTATTAATTACTTTATTATAACTTATTAATTACTTTATTGTAACTTATTAATTAGTGATTATCGGCTCACCTTTTCGTAAAATTTTCAAAATTACAAATAAGCGATAGGAAGATAAAAAAAAGCTCTTATGCTCATACTTCGCCTTTACTGACGTATATATATATATATATATATATATATATATATATATATATATATATATATATGTGTGTGTGTGTGTGTGTGTGTGATGATTTCAACGTCTTCTCAGACGAGTGCCACTCTCTCAGCCACTTATAATCCATGAGCCCAAAAATGACTTTTTTTTTTTTAGTCCTAACGGTGAATTCACAAATTCAAGCAGGCATGACACTGGAGACGGTCATTGAGATCAATTATTGCATGCTACCAGCATTTCAAGCTTCCACGAGTCAAAACTTTTCCATCGCCACAGGACCATTTTTATAGACAAATGCCTGAGGGTATATCTAAACACAGATGATGTTACAGAGACTTAGCTTTGTACGACTGCTAAGTCTCTCTCTCGGTTCAAAATGTTGAGATCTAGCAACAAGCAAGAGGAAGATAGCCAGCAACAAGTTAAACTGCAGAACTGCTTAATGCAGGTACTGGTCTCCCGCTTTATGGTTTGTATATCAGAGATTTACTTCTTCTGGAAGGTTGCCTTCATCACGGCTTACGGGAGCCCTCTCCACCCCAGCACACACATACATAAACACAAAGACACACGGTGCTAGTTGGCCGTTGACCCGGGAAAAGGGTTCATTCGCCTTTTGGAAGGTATTGTTTTTAATCCTTCAGGGAGACTAGCTATCCTCCTCACCAAACAAGACTGGTTGGGGAACCGGTTTAGTCGCTGGTGACCCGGCGATGAGGCAGGTAGTTCTGGGTTACATGGTACCAGTAGCATATGGCATGACCTTACATATAAATATATATATATATATATATATATATATATATATATATATATACACGCACAAACACATATACATATATATATATATATATATATATATACATACACTTTATATGGTTTCTCGAAAACCTTCGCGTATTATATGGAAGCCACTATTTCTTATTATCCCTTTTTCCCCCTTTATTAAATATCTATTTGTAGGCGGCAGGTAATGGGTTAAATTTGATTATGAATAATTTGCTATGTTCACATCGATGTAGTTGCCGGATCTGGAAATCTCGATTAAAGAAAAGAAAAAAAAAACGATGATTATGTTGGAAAAAAAAGGACAGTATTTACCAAATAGGTTAACTTTCATTTTGCTAATAATATAGAAGTAATATACCATTTGGCTTGTTTTCATGGTTATTTTTTTATTTCCTTTTTCATTATTAAACTCGTTCGCTTGGAGAAAGACGATGTAGTCACAGGGAAGTATTGAAAGTTTTAAGGGTTTCATTTGGAAAATGGTAAATATATAAGACTAATTCCCTGTACACTTACACACGCCTGTATATATATGATTCATATGTTTATGCATATGTATAATTCATCTATATAATGGATATAAATATATATATATATATATATACATATATACATATATATATATATATGTGTGTATATATATATATATATATATATATATATATATATATATATATATATATATGTATATATATATAATCTTATGACAAGCAGGAATTGTCACCACTCCACTGGTGATTGTGTACGCATGAAACGCTATTGTCTGGTAGGTATATAGAATAATTGCATTTAATTAGATTTATGAAGCCTCTTTAAAAACACTTAATAATGGGCTTTATTTGCGGAATTATAACTAAGTTAATACACTAAGCGTTAATAAAATGTACTGGTAGCATTCGGGTTTAATTGTTATTAATTTCCTTCATTTGCATGAGAATTTTTTGTGGCATTCAGATAAAAGCTTGGAAAATAGAGCAAAAGTAACTGAGTTTGAAGCTCATGATATCAGGAATTGTCACCGTACACTTATGATTGTCTAATCATATAACACTAGTGTCCGTAGGTATAAAAGTTGATTAGCATTTAATTTGCATTATATATGTGTACACACTGTAATATATTTAAATAAAAATTGATAATGTATATATGTTTTAGTTGTGTGTGTTGCTTAATTGACGACAACTGAATAAAAGTATAAGAAATTCGTTTTTTTTCATTATTATTACGTTGACTTCTTAATTCCATAATTACTTATCAATGTATATTTATTAAAGTAGATATATACACACCTATAGAGCCATTGTTCAACTCACTCTCCCTCACACACACACGCATATATATATATATATATATATATATATATATATATATATATAAATATATATATATATATATAACTCCCTGAAACTCCCTGAAACAGTGTTTCATCGTAAGCAACTTATAATCCCTTAAAAACTAAATTATTAGTGCTATAGTAAATTCTAGAGCGATCTGATGCAGTGCTTGCTGGTGATTGAATGACTTACTGAATATATGTTTTAACGAATGATAAAAATATATTTTTTTGTACAATTTTAAAGGTTAAAAACTTCAAATACTACATATATACACACACACACACATATATACAGAGAGAGAGAGAGAGAGAGAGAGAGAGAGAGAGAGAGAGAGAGAGAGAGAGAGAGAGAGTCTGTTTATTTTACAAATATTATAAGTAGCATACGCGCATACATGTTATAGTGGAATCCCATTTCAATGAGACTACATCATTCGACCAAAAAAGGGACAATATCGCCACTCTTTTGTCTAATGAACTGGTCTATTTGAATGAGATATTCTTAAAACATGTACGAACTTACGTAACCAATAATGTTTGTATAATAAACAGACTATATACCAGCTTTATCCTCCATTGAGAACTTTAATATTCACGCGGCTTTCATTGGATTTGCATCTAGGATAACCAATCTTTACAACCATTACACGCACGCACACACACACACGTATATGTGTGTGTGCGTGTGCGTGTGTGTGCGTGTGTGTGCGTGTGGGTGTGTGTGTGTAGAGTGCAAGTAGCCATATGCGAATACATAATGTATTACACTTGTAAGTTTTCGTCTACATATGCGTTCTTCTTTAATAATCTCATTTTAAAGGATCGGAAAATCTAAAATTCTTGTTTCCGGAACTCCATAATCCCTAAAATATTTTCTTATAATCTACATAAGAGCATGTCATTTCTATTTACTTTTTTATTATTATTAACACAAAGAACGTATAAACATATGCATCTATTCTAAAATATAGGCATAACTCAATTTCTCGCTTTCTTTCTCCCCCCCACATATATATATATATATATATATATATATATATATATATAATACACTTTGTCTCTGTATCGGTGTACGCGTAAGTTCTCGCAAACAGCCATGCTGATTTTTGTGAAACACAACTGTGCATCATGTGTTTTCGGGTGTTCTTAGATATGTTTTGTATGGGAATGCATCCGATGTTTCGAAAACAGATAATTGAAAAAAAATCCGGTGATAGGAAGAACAGTCTGATTTTGACAGCATTCCACAGGAACTTCACCAAAGTTTTTTTTTGAATGAAACTATCGGGATTTATACCGATAGGTTTATTGCAGTTCCCTAGATAAGCCCTCATTCCCTGAAAATATATTTCTTGAGCTTATGAGTTTAGCTACTAAGTCAGTATAATTTAGTTTTAACAAGAACATGTACCGTCAAGTTGATGGGTTGGCAATGGGAAGTCCTTTAGGTCCAGCATTGGTCAATATTTTGGTTTGATTTCAGAAGCAATTTCTTTTTAGTCAGTTTCATAAAGCGATGAGCTATTTCCCTTATGTGGATGACATGTTTGTCATCTGTTCTTGTACTGAAATTGAGGGCTAGTTAGAGCAATTAAATTTATTCACCCCGCATTGCCGTTTACCAGGGGGTGAGGTTAATAGCTTATTACTGATCTTATATGTTCTCTGCATATCTGGTAAAATTATTATTATAAGCGTATACAAGAAACCGACCTTTACAGGTCAATATATTACCTGGGTTTGGTTCTTCCTTAAATCAGAAAAATAAACCTGATTAAAACCTTAGTGCATCGGGCTTTGTTGGGCTGCTCTAGTACTAAACTAGATGTGTAACACCAAACCATGATTGATATCAGTTTGACAAATAGTTATCCTTTACACACGATTGAAAAATGCAAGGGATACTATTCTGGCGTTTAAAGGTATAACTTTTGTAGGCCCTCAAAAATTTACTATATATGTGAAGTTACTTTTCTGACATTGAAACCGTTCTCATTTTAATTTTCTTAGGAATTAAATAAGGTACCTTGCATAACAGAGTTTGATTTCTTGGGGATTTACCAAGTTAATATATGTAACAGAGAGATGGAACTTTCAGTTCCTCAATGCATAAGTTCATTCATCATGGCAATGCTCTGACATAATAAAACATAGAAGGCATTATTTGAGAATATATATATATATATATATATATATATATATATATATATATATATATATGAAATGTATTACTACTGCGAGTCCAGAATGAGTTTACGTATTGTTTCCGCTAGGGGGACCTCCTAAAAAGAAGAGGAAATATCCGGCTAGCTTCGTCAGAATTCATAGATGGACTGAGTTATAATACCAAATAAGATTGGAAAAAACGTAGCAGATGAAGGGGAGTTAGATAAGAAGGGGGAGTGTAAGGGACAGGGCGTTAGAATTTAAAGTAGTCGGAGTTTATATAATAAGTGGGGAGTTATTATTAAATATTAATTATGTGTTAATGTTTATATACACTCTTCTAGTTTATAATGGTTTAAAATTAATATACGCTATTCTTATTTATAACGGCATGAGTTAAAGCAGCAGTTAGCAGTTAATTTAATGGATCCCCATGGCAACAGTTGCAGAATTAGTGTTATTCGGCGTGGTGTGGTGGGAGGAGGAAAGAACATATTGCATATGGGGTTTAGAGTGATAGTGAGAGATGTAGGTGGGCGGGGAGAGATTGAAAAATATTTATTGTTTTTTATTTATCATTATTTAATTTTTGAATTGTCGGACGGTGTAGTTGAAAGAAAGAAAGAGAGAAGCAAAATAGGAGGATCAATTAATGAATTATACGTTACAGGTTTATTTTGATAATATAAAATAGGTAAGAATATCAGTAATCAAATAATAAATTAATAAAATTATTAAGGAAATGTGTATGGTAAGTAAATAACACACACACACAAATAAACACACACGCATACACATGTACAACATACGCACACACATCGATGGGGGAAGAGCACATGCCTGAGTATATATGCATACACAAATACGTAAATATATATATAATAACCCCCCTCTTATTATATACACTCCTACTACATTAAATTCCAACGTCATCTCCCTTTCACTCCCCCGTTCTTATCTACTTCCCCTTCATCTGCTACGATTTTTCCATTCTTATTTGGTATTATAACTCAGTCCATCTATGAATTATTACGAAGCTAGTCGGATATTTCCTCTTCTTTTGAGGATTTCCCCCTTGCTGACACAATATGTAAATTCATTCTGGACTCACAGTAATATATATCCTATATACTGCTCTGGCTACACATTGAGCCCTCTAGTCCGTTTTTTTTCACCACTGATATATATATATATATATATATATATATATATATATATATATATATATATATATATATGCATATGGATTTTTAACGACACTGATGGCAATTACGATTCTAATAAATAGATTAAACAAAAACATTAATAAAGGCAGGAAACTTCAAAACCCATTCACGCTTTTTACGGCTTGATTTTCAAGTCGGAATTATCAGATAATATTTTATAGTTTATTTATTTTTATAAAAAATATTTATGTTGCTCCATCGACACAATATTGTGCTTGTTTTGGAATACGCTCTGACGAACTCGTAGCAATTGTGCCCCCTTTGGACCTAAAATACATACATCTAGTCCGAGAAGCTACTTAATCTCGCCCCTTTCCCTAATGGCGGAAATATTCCTAGTGAAACAGTTGTTTTCTTTGCACTGCTAAACTTTGAGATTTCCTTTATTTTTCACCTCTCTTATTTACAGACGAAAAAGAAAAATTAAATGTAAGAAATATTGACTTTAAAAGTATAAAAATCCCAAAGAACAAATTAAAAAAAAAGGTGATAAAAATAATTAATGCTTACGACTTTTTGATTCATTAAAAAATATTGCTTTTATTTCATACTTTTATTAACTGAACATACATGCGGAAATTTAAATGTAAAACGAAAAAATATCTCTCCCGTACCTCTCTTCATAATGCTATTGTATGCAGGGTCTCGCCTACTGACCCAATTAGCAATATGATTTGTTTTGATGTACAAATGTAAACAATATATACACATTAAACAATGTTTCAAGTAAAGTATATATATATATATATATATATGTATGTATATATATATATATGCGTATGTATGTATGTGTGTATGTATTATGCAAAGGACGAATGGACTCTTTTTCTGGGTCAACGGCCAACTAGCACCGTGTATATTTGCGTGTGTATATATGTATTGGGGTGGAGAGGGCTCCCGTAAGCCGTGGTGAAGGCAACATTTCTAGGAGAAGCAAATCTCTGATTTAAAAAACCATAAAGCGGAAGACCATTGCCCGCATTAAGCTTGTCTGCAGTTTAATTTGTTGCTGGCTATCTTGCTCTTGCTTGCTGCTGGATCTCAACATTTTGAACAGAGAGAGAGACTTAGCTGTCGTACAAAGCTAAGTCTCTGTAACATCATATTTGTGTAGATACTCCCTCAGGCATTTGGCACATGGATTTTAAATGTCTGAGGGAATGGCACTCGTCTGACAAGACGTTGCAATCATCATGTATTTTGCATGTATGTATAATAAGCTGGCAGCCCAGCGTTTCCCGGTCGTACAATAGCTTAAGCATGATTTTCTATTCATGCAGATTGTTCTGTATTATAATAGAATCAATCCTCTATTGAGAATTTATATTGCAAGGAATAACTTGATAATATATGATAAAGATAATGTCGTTCATTAAATCCGTTTGTATTTACAGTATCACATCAGCTAATATAAAGGCTCGGCGATGAATGTCCTGGCTTAATGTTTTCTTTTTACATATGCAAAGAAAGAAATGATTTTCAGCGATTTTAAATGTTACCTATTCTTTTATCATAAACACATTAATAAGCGAAAATAACATAAAATGGTGAAGTAACTCTGGCTTAAACATGGGATCATTCTTTCTGTATGTAGTACTATAATTGGTTCTAATTACGGTGAAATAAACAAAATAGTGAATAAAATAGGATTACATCAGGTGAATTAAATCAAGAGAGAAAATGTAACTGTAGATTACTTAATGAATATCTATTGAAGGGCAATTGCTTAGTTTCTAAAATTGTATACAAATTTGAACTTAACATGGATAATACTAAGAAGATTATCTAGGGGAAGCTGAATTTAATTTTAAGGAAACCATATTGCATTATTTAACATTGCACCTGAGAATGAACTGAATCGGGATTAAGATCAAAATAGAAATAAGAATATAAGAAAAATAATTATTAAAACTAAGAAGAAGAACACAACTGCATTAGGTAATTGGGTTAAAGAACTACGAAAGAAAAGAATTATGAATTAAAATGGACAATACTAGATAAAGCTAGAAAGAAGAAACTGAACAAATCAAAAAGATGTAATCTATATTTATATATATAGTCATACTACATCAAAAAGATGTAATCCATATTTACTTGAGTCATACCACATAGTGGATTTTCAATAGGAAATTTTCGACAAAAAGTTAGATGTTATACAAAGTTCTTTTCATAGAAACAAACCCCTTAAACTTGATTAAAATAAATTAATGAAATGATAAATTTACAGAAGGTTTTGGGGGTAAAATGCAAATGTGGAAAGTGACTGTTGTAGTTAATACTAAGCTTTTTTAAGTGATGCAAGAAAAATGATTTATGAAAACAGCAGCTTAACATATAAATAACTATGAAATAAATAGGAGAAATCAAAGTCATTTTAATTTTATTAATCGTTATTAGCAATAAAATAACACGAATAATTTCAATAGCATAAGAATGAAAAAATCTAACATAATTTAACTGCAAGATATGGAGACACAGATTAGAATTTGTTAAAATAAATGTAATCAAAATATAAAACTGGGATTGTAATAAAAAGATAATATTGGAACTCTAAGTTTAAAATAAAACAAAAAAAATGATTAAATATGAATGCATCGAATGTCGTAACATTGAAAAAATAGAGTTATCTCGCTTCCAACGTGTAAATATTACGAATGATAACAGAGAGGAAAAATAAAAATGAAAAAAAAATACTTAGATCATAAGAATTGAACAGATTAATTTAAAAGTTCAATTATCAACATAAACACTATCGAATAAAAATAAATATATATTTTACTAATATAAAATCACCTTTTAATTACAACTCCTTCTTAATAAAAACTATGTTACGCAAAAGTTAATTACAAGACTAACATGTAAACAAACGTTATACGAAACTATCGTAGAGTTAAGAAGAAATCGTGGAACATCAAAGTTGAACATTTAAGAAAACAACATTTGAACGTGCAGATTAATATTTGGGATATAAATCAATTAAATTATTAAATCGGATGAGAAGAATAATCAGTAAAATAAAAAATATATAAAATTAATATTTAAGATACGTAATTGGTTGAAATATCATATAAAAAGTAGAAATTAAAAAAATGGAGCGAAGGCTATCGAAAAAGAAAGAAAATATAAGAGTTATTTGGAGGTAGGTCGACTCCATTTCTTTAAATAGAGATTGGGCCTGTATTTATATATGTATAATTAATGCATTTTGCCGTCTGAAGAGTAGCTATTTTAGAATATATTCAAATTAAATATTTAAAATTGTATAAAAATTAGAGAAAATTGAAACGCATGAAAAATACACAATATCATGTTCTCATTTTATATTTTGTATTTTTATATTTTTCGAAAATATTATATATTCAATGTAACCAAAAACAAATTCCGCACTTGACATTTTTTCAAAAAACGCAAATTTAACCTAAATTAAATGTAACTGCTAAAAATACTATAACTTTTATCGCATTTCATTCCTTTATAATTTTTCCCTGTTCATGTTTGACTTTTAATTAAGTACCTAATATTCACGTCGATTAAAAAATAATGTTCAAATAAAGAAGGTAAAAAGAAACACCGCAGCAATTATGACTTTAAAACATACTTAAAATATCCGCTTTTTAGCATATCTAATCGTAATTGTTGTTATTCCTATGTGATCAACGCAACATTTAGTCCATATATCTCAAGTCTCTCTTAGTGATCGCCAGTAACTCATTAATCTACACCTTTCTAGTTAATCGAATCTAGAAATCGGCCGCAAATTAAAAGGTGATGAGAAAGCGGTACGAATGTCTGTGCAAAGGCACAAAACACCAGCATTGTTCGTAATGCTCCAAATTTGGTCGTCCTAGAGTTACTTCTTACAGGGGGGACAATGCTATCAAGATCCGCAGCCTCAGAGACATCTTTTAAACGGCTCCCTAAATCCAATAACAATGTAATCTTGTTAAAATGCTTTCTGTTTCTACAGTTAATAACAGATTAAAGTAATTTAATTTGCGAGGATGTGTTCCAAGAGGCAAGCCAATGATTTCTGTAGAGAACAGAAAGTACCGACTGAACTTTGTCAGATGCAATGAAGATCATGACTCTTGATATTGGTTGAAAGTGATTTTTAGCTACGAAAGTAAGTTCAAAATGCTAGGCAGTGCTGGTAAGCAGTACGTCTGTCGAAAAAAGGACGAAGAATTTAATCCTAGATGCACAGTTACAATGCTACAAGGTAGTGGTGGTTCAGTTTTGGTGTGTGACATTATTAGTACCAGCGGTCAAAAACTTCTAGGTTGTTTGCAAGGTTGAATTAATTCGACCAATAAATTAATATGTTGACTGAACATTTCTACCCTATTTTGGCCGAAATTTGGATGATAATCCCATTCACAACGCTTGCAATGACAAGACGTTCCTTGAGGAGCATGATATTTCATGTTTGGATTCGTCTGCACAATCCCCAGACCTCAATGGCATCGAAATATATGGCTTTACAACACGCAACAACTAAGCAACGATAAAATTTATAATCTGAAAGAACTTTGAACAAAAATTAAAGAGAAGTAGGATTCCCTTTCATCGGAGTATTGCCCCTGACAAATTCAAGAGAATTCCCCCGAATTCTGAGGCTGTCAGATGGCAAAAGAGCTATGCTACTAAATAATGACTAGTTCATTGTGTTCCTGTTGTATTTGTGTTGAATCAATGTTCTAAATCAAGATTTAAATAACAATTCCCATTGCGCGGAGTTCATTTTTGCCTTCTCGATTTGACAGACATTTTTTAAATTGACGTGAACATTAGGATACTTCAAATAAAAGTCAAATACAAACATGAGGTATAGTTTATTTAAATACGTATATATATATGTTTATGTCATATATATATATATATATATATATATATATATACATATATATATACATATTTATTACAAAACTATATATGCGTATTTCAAAGGCTTACCAGTAGTTTAATTGCGCTGAATCAACCTTCAAAAAACTAAATGGAATCAACGTAAATTCATCATCATCCCATTTCTCTTACCAGGATACGTAAAATAAACTCCTCTCAGAAGCTAATTTTCAGTAGCTTTATACCATACAATAGATCCAAATCTATTTCCCACTGCTAAGTTTTGCTAGGTTTTTGCTTTTGTAATTTTAATTACTATTATTGATATATGTGGGTTTTTTTTAAATTTTTTTATTATTATTATTATTATTATTATTATTATTATTATTATTATTATTATTATTGTTATTGTTATTATTGTTATTGTTATTGTTATTATTGTTATTGTTATTATTATTATTATTATTATTATTATTATTATTATGTTAATGTTGTTGTTGTTGTTTTTGTTGTTGTTTAAATTGAAATTTTGTATTAATCATTATTTTATAACTAGATATATATATTTTTTTTTTTACATGGGGCCACCACTTATCAAGGCCCGGATGCCACTCACGGATAAGAGTTATTGCGTGTACAGTAATCAATGAGATAGCATTGTAGTAATCATTAGTATTGGAGATTTGATAGAGTGTATTACTTAAGGGGGCGGTTTATCAGGAGTTTGTTTATGTTGGACTTGAAGACATCCAAGTTGTAGTCAGGTGGGAAACAGGCAAGCGGCAGAGAGTTCAACTGGCGTGTAGTTCTAAGAAAGACGATTTGTACATGGAATCTACGTTTGGATTTAGGCACATAAAAAGTGGGGAACATTATTGACAGTAGTTAAAGCCGGACGGGTGTTTCTCGTGAAAGATTGGCGAGGGGGGACGAGAAATTGGAGCTCAGACGAGCACCTGCCATGGAAATAACGATAAAACAAAGACAGGCTCGTAATGTCTCTTCTGTGGGAGAGAGGTTGCAGGGTAGAGAAAAGGGCATCCCCCACTAAGCCACAAAGTCTATTTTGTACACTGTCAAGGTAGGATAGACTATTTTTAGCAGCTCCTGTCAAGATGTGGCAGCAGTACTCCATCTTTTGGCGTACTTTGCTTTTATACAGATAGAGAATTGCATCAGTAGTGAAATATCTTCTGGAGCGGTAGAAGGATCCCACCATCTTCCCAGCGTCCTTGGTAACAGACCTGATGTACGTGTTCCATTTCAGATAAGGAGTAAAGGTCAAACCAAGAAGCTTGTCAAAACATGGAACCTCACCAAGATGAGAGACATCCATTTAAATTGATGCCAAATTGGGATCAGAGCGTTGATGATGTAAAGATAGAAGCTTGGTTTTGGATGCATTAAAAGTTACCAGCCACGTCTTCCCCCACTGTACCACACGCTCAAGATCAGAGGAGAGAGAATCAGAGAGAACTTTGCCATTTACGGCCTTTGATGTGTTGCCATAGATGGTCGTGTCATGAGCATAGATGTCAACGAATGATTTAAGTATGTGTTTTGGGAGATCATTGATGTAAATCAGGAAGAGAGTTAGGCCCAGGATGGACCCCTGAGGGACTCCAGCATTAATACTGTGGACCTCTGATTTCTGCCCATCAAACACTACTCTTATGAACCTATCGGAGAGAAATGATTTAATGATTAAGAAAATATTTTCAGTGATACCTAGCAGGAAATCTTGTAGTAGACCCTTATGGCATACCTTATCGAAGGCCTTCGATATGTCAAGAGCAATTGCCCTGGAAAGAAAGCCTTTGTCAAGAGATATAACCGTTAACACACCTCCTGTAGATCTTGCAGAGCGGAAACCATATTGCATGTCACTAAGAAGGTTGTTTCTGTTGAGGTGGTTGACTACTTCTTTATTTAATAGGGATTCTAACAACTTACTCATGACACACAGGAGACTTGTTGGTCTGTACTGAGAGGGAGATGACTTTTCACCTGAATTCTTAAATACAGGCCATACGAACGAGGTTTTCCAGGGTGTTGGAAAGAACTTCTCCTTAAGGCAACGCTTAAACAGTTTTGTAAGTATGGAGGAAAGTTCTGGTTGGAGCTTTTTCAGCACTATAACTGGAATGCCGTCAGGGCCAGTTGCTTTACTGGAATCAAGGTTCTTGATTAGCTTGGCCACCTCACGCACAGATATTTGTATGTCGCATAGCATATTGTCTGTTATAGGAGGAAATACGGGGAGTTGATGTCCTTTGTAGACTAGAGTAGAATTAACTGCAAAGTTATTTACAAATAGTCTGGCCTTGTCTGATGCTGATGAGATGACCTCAGGCCAATTGATGATGGCTTGGATAGAACGCACGCTTCTGTGCGGAATCGTGTTTGCTATTTGCCAAATCTGGTGGGAACCAAGCCGCGGCTCAACTACTTTGGATATAACGGACTGATATAGTAAGGAAATAGAGAACATTTTCTTTTATTTCTACAAAAATCTATTATAAAATGTTATTATACATCTATTTTCGTATTATCTCTTTGTCTTGCTGCATTTCAAGACAATACTACATCTATTCTTGTGGAGTATCCAGCTTCGTTCTCTTACTAGAGGTAACATCATTTGGGAAAGATTCTCTGTGTCTCGTAAAAACCAGTATCCGTTAGACACACCAAGGGGATCTTATTTGAGCCAGGATAGTGTCATATTACGTATTTAGTCCGGGTTTACTTATGGGAAAAGATATCCTCAAGTCAGTTTGTACTGACAAACCCCTGAACGGAAGAGTATCTAGAAGTATTCAGGTTCTCTCCAGTAGGCATTAAATTTCTCTCCTATCGGGATTCAAGTGTCTAGCAGGCATTCAAGTTCTCTCCAATAAGCATTGATGTTCGCTCATCTACAAATGTATATTCATATCGATAAGAATTTTAATGCAAATTTATCTAAAATGAAAAAAATAATATCTTAAATTTTCATATCTATTGCCAGTGTGCAATCGCTTTTAAATGTAATCATGTATAATACTTCAAAATGCCGATAAGTGATTAAAAAGGGTAAGCTCGTTTCTTATCGACAGAAGATACACATTAAGTCGAATTTTAGATGCAAATACGTCACATTAAATAGAATATTCGAGGACTCAATACAAAAATCATTTTATTTTTATATTAACTAGCGTTTTTCAATATAAGTAACAGGATTATATATACTTTTTCATTCTGAATTTTGCTTTCATCTCGTTTTATTAACAGCGTGTACGATTCAAGTATTATGAAAAAAATGTTTTTTCCATTACGGAGATGGGAAAACTTACGGATGAGTCGTCAATGGAGACAAACCATTGGTAAGTAATTCGTAACCCCTCCACCTCCAAAGAGGATAATTTTTATAAAAAACACAGCCATTTTGTCAAACTTATAGAATTTAGAACAAATTACTTACATGGTATATGTTTATTCGAATGTAGTTATTTTAAGCCATTGGCGCATTAAAAAAAACCTCCATTCATTTTCTAATTATTCTTAGTATTTTTTCCTCATATTTTCTGTTTCACACTCCTATCTATTTGCTTTTTAAATTTGTTTTAAACGTGTTCTTATTTTTCTATACTGCTTTAATTCATTTTGTTAATAAGATTTATTCTTATTGGAATATAAAAACAAATTCGTCACTTTTAAAAGTGATTTTTGATTGTCAATACTTTATAATTAAAAATTAATTTTCATTTTTATTCATTTGCAAGCTATTATTTGTTATTAATATCTATAAATAGTTAGAAGTAATTTTTACAGAAAACCGAGGAAAATGGCATTTTCACTAGATGTAAACACCTTGAAGATTGCGAATGTAGGGAAATACTTATCTCCATTTTATCTACTTTAATAATGACGTTTTCTGCTAGCCGATAGCGATAGACTTTTTTACGAAAACATGATATCAGTTGTTCTACTATATAAATTTTCGTAATTTTTGGATATACTACTATTTTCGGCAGGACAATTAAGTAAGTACTGTCGCTTTCGTTTAAATGTAGAAACTTATCTATCGACTACATCATCTTTGTAGTTTTTCTTTGTATACCTTCTTATCTGCAGCTTCACTATTAATTTTCAGTTAGGTTTTGCACGTTTAATACGTTGCTTTCATTCACTTACTTTTATAAGTCTCATTCACCTTATCATGAAAAAATATTTTATTTTCCTTATTTTTTTGTTTACTTGCATATGGAATACACTAGCAGAGAGACCCAACGTTTCTCAGGATTGAATGATAATAAACGAATATTTCACACTTCCATATTTTTATTGTTATTGAATCAAATCGATTGATTGCCTGTTTTATTTGTGGTCCCATTAGTGTCCACCGTTAGGGTGTTTTACATGCGTTCAGGTAGTAACTTAGTCCACACTACATTGAAATCTATATTGCACTGTAGAGAAACGACTGTTGGTTTTATAGAATTATGGATACATATAAAAGCTTCAATTAAAGTGTAAAATGCAAACAGTCAATATCGTTGTTAAATCGTGCTCTAGACAGAAACATTCATTTCAAACGCACCTCTGCCATATCCAAGCGTCTATAGTTGATTTCGGATTGTGTGGAAATAAAACTTCTAAAATCCAGGTGTCATGTTAAGCAGTATAAGGCGTAAACTTTGGTAAAATCCTCCTGTTCCTTCTTTCATCGGATTTTTTTTATCGATTATCGATTATCGAAAACGTTCGGATAAAAAGTCTTTCCTAAGAACACTGCCTGACACATTACTTGCATTTGTATGAAATATAAACGTCGGCCCAGTCTTTTCCGAGTTCATAGGAAATGTACTTTTAGACATGCGCAGTGAGAATTCCTTTTATATGATAGAAGAGTTGTTTTGACTTACTTGTACTACTTCTTTCTCTTTCATTCTCTCAAAATTTCTGTTTCTTATTTCTTTGTTGTTTTCGTATTCAATACATTATCCCTGTATTTATTCATCTTTTTTCTTCGTTTTGCTGGATTTATTTTGTTTCTGATGATTTAAAACCCTAATTATCATCACCATGTATTTTAATTATTACTATTTTATTATTATTATATTATTATAACATTATAGGTGTTATAAAGAAGGTTCTCTTCAACTGGTATATTGTGAAATACATTAAGAATTTACAAAGAAATTAGAGCGGATCCTTAATAAAAAAAAAAAGTAGTGCTTGAATATATGGTTGAGTTGCAGTTTTAGTCATTTAGACCTGTTTTAAAGCTTGACTGCTCACTCATTTTACACCCAAATTTCAAACAATTATTACAGTTCATAGATCACATTCTCGGCTACATTGTGAAAAAATGTTCAATTTTCGTTCAGTAAAACAAAAATTATGATGAATTTTCTGGTGTTCAAATCGTAAAAATATGTAGGGAGGTGAACGATATTTCTTTATGACTGGCTTCCATAGCAACCACATCGCTTCATCGACTACTGTTGCTATTAATTCACTGCTGTTGGGAAACGACACGTAACAAGTAAAACAGAGAGAATGAAAGGGAGATAATTAGGGAATTTTATTGAACGTAGAGGAATGCCGTACATTGTTATTACATTGTTATATGTGTTTATGGGGGGAATAAGACTGAAATCAGACAAAGAACAAGTGAATTTAGTGGAAGCCTGGAAAAATCATGGATTACAATAGAAAAATGCGAGCATGAAAAGTAATATGGTTAAGCTTAAACATGGAAAAATAAAGGACTAGTTTTTTAAAACTGGAGAAAGAAAACGACAAGATATTCTAGTAAAAAATATGATAAATTTATAACTTAAAATATTGCAACATTGAGGATTTTTTTAAAATTCAACTCATAACAATCTGTAACTAATTTTTAATACTGCAATATTTTTAAGGAAAGTATTAAATAAAAATTTAATTTTTTTGAAAAATGCATTTATTATCGTTCCTCTTCCGTGCTGGCACCATTTAAAAAGTCTCTGCCTGCCACATGTCCCTCTAACCTGGAGCATGTTTTTCTTTCTACCGACCAAACGCTGGCCACATCCGGCCCATTTTCGCCTTTACACGACCATTTAATTCGGCGTCAACTTTATTTTTCTTTGTACCACGTGGTGTTGTTTTTTTTTTCCTTTTTGTTTTCGCGTTAGCTCGGGCACACCTCCTAATTTGCACACGCGTTCAAACGTTGCTTACATACAATCATACAATCGCTTGCCAGCCATGCTTCCTACTGCTGATATTTTCCCACGCGTTCCTACGCGCTTTGTTACAACACTTGTAATACGGGCCCAAGTAATTCGTTCGTTTTGGAAATCCGATAAAACTGCCATTTTAATTTGGAAAAAAAAGCATAACCTAAAACAAATAAAATTAATTAATTCAGAACAACAGTAAGCATGAGTTAAAAAGAAACGAAACTAAAAGTTCGTTATTTTTTATATTTAAAGGCTTGTTTCGAATATGTTGTTTGTTTCAAAGATGTTGTTTGTTTCAAAGATGTTGTTTGCTTCAAATATGTTGTTTGTTTCAAATAAGTTCTTTCAAATATGTTGTTAAAGCCACGAGAGGAAAAAGCTTTAAATCTAAAATTATATTTTGTTTATGAAAAATTGTTGTGTTTTACGCAACCCTAAATCTAATAAGTCATACGATCCTTTGCAGAAAAAAGTACGTTGCGATTAATGGTTTTTCTCAATGCAACAGTAACTTTACTTTCTTTATAGAATGAATATATTTCTTTAAGTTTAAATTTTATTATTCTATTGAATATATATATATATATATATATATATATATATAAAATCATAATTTTGTACTATTGTAAATTATATGTATATGCATATACATCTAACACATACACACATACATTTATATATATATATATATATATATATATATATATATATATATATATATATATATATAGGAGAACAATAGGAATGGGAAATGAAGTCATAGTGCTGTTGTCGTCTCGGTTGCATCTGTAAAAAAGATGCCCTTTCATAGATAATAGACTCCACACTATACCTCCACTTCAGCCCTAAAACATATACTAAATATATTTCAGACTATGATAAAGGCCCTATACACCTTTCTGCATTACACTCTATATAATACGCTCCTCTTTTATTTAGAATTCGATAAAACTCCACCCCAAAATTGTGTATAATTTTACTTGATCTATTTCGTTCCTGATGAACCCCAAACTAGACGCCGTATCCCCACTATGTCACCTAGCATCTTGTATATTCTTTTGATTAAAAGCATTAGGCTTCGAAATACCTTAGCATAAAGAGTCCCTTCTATCCCCCAACTAATTGTTTGTATTCCCTTATTGAATAAATGAACTAATCTATATTTACCAATATATAGATTTGTGACTTAATTTCCCATTCCAATTGTTCTCCTATATAAGATCCAATATATATATATATATATATATATATATATATATATATATATATATATATATATATATATATATATATATATATATATTAGCAGGGAGGCCCGACGTTGGCCAGGATTGAAGTATAATAAACGAATACATCACATTCACATATTTTTTTATTGTTATAGAAATCGGTGAAATCGCTCATTTCTTTTCAATTAAATCCATTGATTGCCGTCTGTAGTTAGGGATTCATCGGTGCAGTGACTGAGTCCACTATATATTTTATTCAACATTGTACTGTAGAGAACGTACTGTTTATTTCAGAAAAATATTTTTTATATATATTGGCCTCAATTACATTTTACAATGCTAAAATCATGTATCATACTTCAATAATGCTTTAAACAGAAAAATTTATTTTGAACCCGCTTCTGTCATATCAAAAGACCCTGTTGTTGATTTTATATTCCTGACCGTATTCTTGTGCGGGGATAATGGTTTTAATCAATGTTTAAAATAAATAAGAATTAAGTATCATAGTTTTTGTTTTGAAAAGATATATTCAGTTTGAACGCGCCACTGTCAAGTCCTGAAACATACTGCTGACTCTGTCCTGCCTTACCTCTTTGGGATAATAAAACTTCTCCAATTCACATGCGATATTAAGCCGAATAATGTGTTTACTTTGATCCAAATCGCCTATTATTTCTAATTTTTTCGATTATCGATACTTATTGAAGACATTTCGAGACTAAAAAAAATTACACTACCAGATAAATAAAGTACATTCGTGTGAAATTTCATCAAAATCGGCCCAGCCGTGTCGGAGTCCATAGCGAATAAAAACTCAAACCCACATGCGGACACAAATGTAATTTAATATAATAGAAAAGATATACGAACACGAGAATATGTGTTTTAAATTCTGCATAATAAAATGAATATATATATATATATATATATATATATATATATATATATATATATATATATATATATGCGTGTGTATGCGAATAAATTTTACTTAATTTTTTCTTCTCAGGAAAATATCTCTAATCCATACCAAAATAAAAGACATATAACTAAAAATGCAAAATTTCTTAATATTTCCTGTATTTTTCGAATCCCTACGGAGAAATTACTCCAGTGTATTTCCTTCGTTATTGAATTAGGTAGTCGACATTTTTTACGTGTTTTCAGGGGAAAAGCGTTTCGAGTTAGTTGCTGTGAAAAGTCGGTCTCGATGGCAAACTTTACTGTTTTTTATCCAGAGTGTGAAAGAAATTCTAACAGCAAGCTAATTGCATTTTTTATGTGTTCCTGCAATTTCTCGTACTCATTTTGGTTGCTTTTGTAAACTTTAGTCTTTTAGAAATACTTAGGTTATAAGATTTCATTGCTTTTTCTTATTAAAATTTATATTTCTTTTTATAAGAACGGCACTCGATTAGAAATATGTATGTGTATAAACTAATAATTTGATATCACTTAGTTTTTATTTAATATGTTTCTAAATTTATTTTATCGGTAATTCGCAAGTTTACATTAGCATTTATAATTCTCTACAAATATTTCCTTGTCTATTTGATAGAGAGGTGATTTTTTAAAAAGTAATTTTCTTCTATTTTTTTTATGCCGTAATTCGTCATTCTCCCACGCACTTTCGACTTCCTCTCCTTTTTTCCGTCGAATATATTCTGACATATCCCAAATGAAAAATACATCTTGAATTACTTTTACACGCACACACACACGCGCGCGCGCGCACACACACACACATATATATATATATATATATATATAAATACATATACATATGTATGTTCGTTCAGTTTAGTTTGTACATAATTTATATATTAGCTCAATAGCGTATAATACGAGGTCTAAATTTAGAATAACATAATCCCAGTTCAATGCCCGATTATCAGAGCTTAACAAAACACACCACACGCGTATATATATATATATATATATATATATATATATATATATATATATATATATATATATAATATAACGCTGAACGTTTCTGTGTGTGTGTGTGTGTGTGTGTGTGTGTGTGTGTGGCTGTCTGGTCACGATTAGGCTCATATATGGTTGACTATTATAGAAAACTTATTACATATAATGATAGAGGATGTATCCAGACACAGGGATGGATATGTTTGATCTGGCAGAACGGTGGTTCATTATAATTGTGGGGTCTTCGTTCGCGCCTGGTTCACAAAGTATGGAAATAAAAAAATTTAAAAATGAAAAAAAAAACGTTTACAAGTGTTTTTGATATAGATGTTCACAATAATATTTTGATAAGTGTGTTTTAACTTAAATAGGGATGGTACAATAAAATTGTGGGGCCAGCGTTCGCGCCTGGCCTCCATAGAATGAAAATAGACACAAACTTTAATAAATACTTTTCATATCTATCTGCGAAGGTATACTTTGATAATTATGTTTCAGTTTGAACAAATATGGTATGATAAAATTATTGGGTGTTTCGCGCCTGACCTCCATAGAATGGAAATATGTCAGAAAGTTTAACAAGGTTTTTTAATATAGATCCACAGAATATTTTGATAAGTGTTTCAGTGTGAACAGGTATGGTATAATAAATTATGGGGTTTATAAATTTATTTTTACTCTCATCATATTTTGCTTTGGTTTTGATACTCCCAAATTCGAAGCTATCTCTTTACAACCCGTCCTTTTCATAACCTACCATGCTTTCATAAATCAGAGTCGATTTTCTGCAGGCTGTTTTTGAACTTAGTCAACGAGGGGTACTTTTGCTAATATATATATATATATATATATATATATATATATATATATATATATATATATATATATAATAGCTGTACCCTGCCACGCTGTGGTTTAAATTGGCGCAATGGAAAAGGTTCCAAAATGAGAAAATGCATGTTTCTTATAGTTTTAATTCCACATTTCGTATGGGTACACAGTTTTTGTTTTTCCATTTTCTCACCTGATGTCGAAATTTTCTGGTTTGGTGACGCTTGAACACATAACATACATTGTCCATGTGAAAAAAACAGTCAGTGTGTAGCTGTAAGCAACACAATTGTAAATATTGTTCCCTGAGCTTTGTTGATGATTATTGCAAACGACAATAATATTGGAAAATGCAGTTTCCTAAAATGTAATGATTTATCCGGTGGAATCATAGGAATGCGTGGAATGAAGATGTCTTCACCTGTGAAAGGTCCTGTTAAGGTTGTTGCTTCTATAATATTGTTTGTCATTTTTTTTTACTGCAAGCCATGCGCCATTGCAAAGCTTGGATTGGTTTATATTTAACAACATGATAATTAGTACACCAATTTTAAGTTGCAGTATATGCAGAGGAATCTCTTGAAAATCTAGCTGTTGGATAATTAACCACATTATCTGCTTCCACAACAGTGTCGATGGATGTGTATGTGACTACCTCACTTGGAATTTTCCGTTGAATAATAGCGTTAAGTTCATGGACGTCTTTGTATTGAGCTGCAAGAATAGCTCGTTTACTCAGTTAAGTGGAAGTCGTATAATTAATTTGAATATCTGGAAAACCTTTTTAACCAATTCTTATTTTGATGTAATAAAATTACAGAAGTTAAAAGTCAAAGAATTTTGCCCTTAACTCGGATCAGCCAGTACCTTTCTGTGCCAAATTTCCCACAAGTGCTGTAAACATTTCTGTGCGGATTGAGCAGTCTGCAACTGGATATGCATATTTTGAGTTAAGTTTAATGTCTTCACATGCCACCAAAAAGTAGAGTATTTGAGGGATGCATTTATTTCATTTGCCGGTGTTTATTGGAGAATTACAGAGATCACTTGTCTGAAATCTCCTGCATTCCCAAATGGTCTGCCATTGCCATGCATGCAAAGATCGACCACGAACCTCAAGTGATTATTTGCGTACCATTGTGCATTCATCCCAAATAATAAGTTAGCATTTCTGCAATATTTTCCCCCATAATTGATGTCTTGGAGATGTTGAACATGAAATTTTTGTAACAATTAATATTTAATAGTAGTTTCAAAGTATAATAAGTAGTTCTACTTGATAGCAATGTTTCAGGTGTTCCACATGCAGCAAGGACTATGCCATTTTGTCACTGAATAGCTGCCAAAATCAAGTTAATTAGAAAGGTTTTACCAGTCACTCCTGGTGCTGTTCAAGGTAACAGTAACTTCTATTCTCACAATAAGTAAATTTAGTGACGGAAATAGGATTTATCCATGTTTTGACAATACGTTATTCCTTATAATTCATTGAGGAGACTACAAGAGGATGAGGGATTAGAGATGAACATATAGACAGGAAGATACATACATAGAAAAGACAGAGTGAGAGGGAAATACAGAAAGAGAAGGAAATAGAGAGAGATAGATTAACCGAGACAAATGAAAGAAGAGAAGGGGAGAGGGATAGAGGGTGTTAAAGAGAAAGGGGCTCAAAGAGAGATGGAGATAGTGATATAGAGATAGATAGATAGTTAGAGAGGGAGAGAGAGAGGGGGATTGTTGGAGAAAGTTATTAAGAGAGGAAGAGAGGGGGAAAGAAACAGGGGGTGAAGTACACTTCACATTTTTTTCCTTGATCAGTAGGGAAATCCTTCGACTGAGGCAATATTTATTTTTGTTACTATCCAAAGTAACAGTTTTTTGTTATTTGTCGGGAGCTAGATTTTCCACGAATTAGAAACCGACTGGGTTATCTATACTTTCACCTAACAATTTAATAAACAAAAATATATTTTAAAACCTGAATTAAAAATGTAAATACTAATTTAAAAAATAACACGGTAACGTAAATGCATAAGCACCACTTTATCTCAAGTATTTATTTTCCAAAGACTGATTGAATGAATTAAACTTTAAGTGTAGTGTAATTATTTTCTCAGCGTTCGACTTCCACCGGCGCATAACGTCAACAGCCGGATAAAGTCGAGCGTTGCCGAGGAAATAATAACAACGCTATGTGAAAGAAAAAGTAAAGTAAAATTTTAAATAAAAAACACAAAAAACAACAAAAAATCCGGCCGGTCATTTGTATTTCTTAATAAATATTTGTAGAAAATAACATTTTTTTTTGTGACAAAAATAAAGTTTTAGCATTTTTTGCAATAGATAATAGCAACTTCGTTAATTTTTACGACTTGCCCCAGCAAACACCTCAACCTCCTCATGTTAAAAACGGCTTTAGGAATACACCCTACCTCCCCATGTTAAGAACAGCTTTCGAGGTTTTGAAGGTATATATATATATATATATATATATATATATATATATATATATATATATATATATATATATATATATTGTTAAACAGCACAGCATTTTCTTGTTTGACAATTTTCCGTTTTATTTTTTCCAGTTTTCGAATAATCCTTCTTGTGTTATATGTAAAATGGTGTAAAAGTGTTCCGTAGTCTGCGAGCGCTTTCGGCGTTTCCGCCATCTTCAGGCTGGTTACATAAAAAGTCGTTTTAAAATTACGTCGAATGATAAGGTCGTGTTTTAAAATTACATCGTACTATAAGATCGTTTTTGGCTTATGTGGGCTATTTATATACAAATTTATTGGACAGTTTTGTTTTTTTATACGTATATATATATATATATATATATACATTAACAGAGGCATTTAAAAATATTTTTGCTGGATTCATAATTTATATTGTTTATTTTGGGTTGTCTCACTTTTATATACAATGCTTCCAAAACCTTCAGTCTCCTAACGTTAGAGTCTGTTTGTAAAATTTTGGTATTTTCTACCATGATGTTTCTAAATTGAAAATGCTGGCAGCCATGTTTTTTTTAAATGCTGCGCGATAGAGCTAGTATCGGAAAGATGAAGCGTTAGTCTACGGGACAACGTGTTGGTAGTATGACCAATGTAAGAGGAACAGTTAGAGATACACTCTCCTATTGGGCAATTAAATTGATAAATTACATTGTTGTTTTCCAACACTTTGTCCGCTTGCGAAATATTGTTATTAATTACGAGATTAGTCGTTTTCCGTTTTTTATAATAGATAATGAACTTCAACTCTCTACCGCTGCTGGGAGATACGTATCGTCGAATTATGTCTTTTAAGACCCTTTCGTCTATGTGATAGTTTTTATGTAACTGGTTACAGTAAACGGAAAATTGTCAAACAAGAAAATGCTGTGCGGTTTAACAATATATGCTTAAAGGAGAATATGCTGCCTAAATATACTCAATTTAAATTGCACGACGCTGCTGCCCAAAACGAACCCAACACGCGGAATTTCAGGGTTAATTTGATTAAGAGGCAAGTTGATATTGCTCTTGAAAATATTAACCACCACAATTCTGAAGCTCACAACCTAGAAAACCAACTCAAAGATTTGACTAGCTCCGAAAAATTTTCCTATATCCAACACTGCCTCTCTGAAATCATTAACCAATTTAAAACAACACAGAAAATAACCTTACAAAAGAAACTCAACGCCATATACAAAGGTAATATAGTACCTCCCCAACACACACAAAAATACATTAATCTCTCTAACCATGAACTTACTAAATACCAAAAAGAATTTCTTGAACTAGGACCTAACTTCCATTTATTCAGTACCTACAACCATTATAACAAAAAGGCTGAAATCGAACTTTTATATGAAAACATTGTTAATCTGGAAAAAGAACAAATGATCACCACATAAAACATAACATTGTTAATCTGGAAAAAGAACAAATGATCACCACATAAATCATAACATAAAAGATATTCTTAAGGCTGAGGCCATAAAAAACAGATTTCAGAAAATCAATACCGTCTAAACTAGTAACTTAAAAAAATCCGTGAATGAACTTAGAAGTCACCCTAATCTTATTATTAGGAAAGGTGATAAAACCAACATATATGTAATACCTGATAAAGCCGAGTATTTTCAGAAACTTCAAACTATTTTAGATGACCCTAATAAATTTAAGAAAGTTAGAAAAAGTTCTGTCAACGATCTACAAACGAAAGTCAATAAATTAATCACAGCCAATAATGCTACAATAGACCATTTAAAACTACCCCTAATTAAAGGAGACTACAAGCCCGGTTACCTGTATGGTAACGTAAAAATACACAAATCCAACTACCTGCTCCGGCCTATTATCTCCCAAGTAACAACACCAATTTACAAGTTAACTAAAAAAATTAACGAACTGATTACACCATACTTGCCTTGCAAATATAGAGTAAAATCCACAGACGAATTTTTACAGATCCTTCACGCCACAAAAACTAATAAAATGACTGCCTCACTAGATGTAGAAAGTTTGTTTACTAATGTGCCAGTACACGAGACAATTAATATTATTATTGATAATATATATAATAATCCAGTTCTTCCACCACTTAAAATGAACCCAATGATTTTGAAGAAGATATTAGTAATGTGTACCACTGAGGTTCCGTTCTATGATCACCTCGGGAATATATACACACAAATAGACGGCGTGGCGATGGGTTCTGTTCTGGGCCCAACCTTCAGTAATTTTTATATGGCCAACTTGGAAAATAAAATATTCAACTCTACAAAAAAGCCTTACATATATGTTAGATACGTTGATGATGTATTTATACTTGCCGATAATGTCAAAGAGATAGGGGATTTAAGATATACATTTCAAACTAGCTCCGTCCTTAACTTTACTTATGAGCTCAACATAAATAACAAAATACCATTTTTAGACGTCTATATTTATTCCAACAATGATGAATTTATTACTTCAGTGTTTAAAAAGCCCACATCTCTTAATTCATGTATCCTAAATTATAGAAGTGAATGCCCATTTCGTTATAAGGTAGCAATAATAAAAAACCTTATCCAACGGGCAAAAATGATTTCGTCTAGTAAAACAATCTTCTACAGTGAATTAAGAAACATAAAACAGGTACTGATAAATAATCATTTTCCAAACTTTCTAGTGGATAAAGAAATTAAATCGTTTATTAACAATTTAAGTCAGGTTGCTGGTAGGGAAAGGGATAATAATCCGTCACCCATAAATATATTTTACTGTAACCAGTTACATAAAAACTATCACATAGACGAAAGGGTCTTAAAAGACATAATTCGACGATACGTATCTCCCAGCAGCGGTAGAGAGTTGAAGTTCATTATCTATTATAAAAAACGGAAAACGACTAATCTCGTAATTAATAACAATATTTCGCAAGCGGACAAAGTGTTGGAAAACAACAATGTAATTTATCAATTTAATTGCCCAATAGGAGAGTGTATCTCTAACTGTTCCTCTTACATTGGTCATACTACCAACACGTTGTCCCGTAGACTAACGCTTCATCTTTCCGATACTAGCTCTATCGCGCAGCATTTAAAAAAAACATGGCTGCCAGCATTTTCAATTTAGAAACATCATGGTAGAAAATACCAAAATTTTACAAACAGACTCTAACGTTAGGAGACTGAAGGTTTTGGAAGCATTGTATATAAAAGTGAGACAACCCAAAATAAACAATATAAATTATGAATCCAGCAAAAATATTTTTAAATGCCTCTGTTAATGTATATATATATATATATATATATATATATATATACGTATAAAAAAAACAAAACTGTCCAATAAATTTGTATATAAATAGCCCACATAAGCCAAAAACGATCTTATAGTACGATGTAATTTTAAAACACGACCTTATCATTCGACGTAATTTTAAAACGACTTTTTATGTAACCAGCCTGAAGATGGCGGAAACGCCGAAAGCGCTCGCAGACTACGGAACACTTTTACACCATTTTACATATAACACAAGAAGGATTATTCGAAAACTGGAAAAAATAAAACGGAAAATTGTCAAACAAGAAAATGCTGTGCTGTTTAAAAATATATGCTTAAAGTAGAATATGCTGCCTAAATATACTCAATATATATATATATATATATATATATATATATATACATATATATATATATAGCCAGTAGAGTTTAGTTTCCTCGAAGTACATCCAATGAAACAACATGTTTCTACCAAAATAGTGCTCAATGAGTGAACAGAGGAGGTATATTAATTTTATTTATACAAACATTAATGGCTACATATGTGCATACATGTTTCTGTAATCACCCACGTTGGGGGATTACGTCTTCAGGCCAAGAATTACCTTCAAAAGTGACATTTCCACCAAATACATTTTTCTATTTCGTTTATCAAGTAAAAATACAACCTGGGTGGGAGTAAAAAAAAAAAAAAACACGGTAAAAGGATGAGTGAGGTCTTTGAAGATAATAAACATCTTTTTTCTTTTCCCCTTCCCCCATCCAACCTAACTTTTGGCTTTTTATGGCATAGGGTACTTGAGAGTTTAGTTTTCTTGTCTTAGAGTCTGTAAGTTAATAACCTTAGCTATGGTCAACCAAGTACTGACCGGTGCCTTTTAATCTACCTCCACCCACACATACATGCAACACACATATAACACACACATACACAGACACCGCCAACACACAGATACACACATTAATACTATAATAAATAAACAAGAAAAAAAATAAAATTAATTAAAACAAATAAACCAACAAAATATTAATTCAAAAGCGAATCCATGCTGAACGCTCTTTGTTTTATTTACTGAAACTAGACAATAATTCTGAAACTACGTAGAGATAAAGTAAAAATTACATTAAGGTAAATAAAACAAAACAAAAACAAAAATAAAAAATAAATAAATAAAATAAAAATAAAATTAATTAAAACAAATAAACCAACAAAATATAAATAAATATAAAACCCGAAAGTTTTCTAAACCCCACATGTACCTATATGCGTGTATCAATACACTTATAAATGTCTACATTTATCTACACCCGCGCATATATACACACCCATATTACATACATACAGAGACAAATAATAGTGTTTTTCTTTACTTATGTAGCGTGGTAACCTCTTCGTATATGCAATATTATGCTACCCGACTACAGACGGGTGTATATATATATATATATATATATATATATATACATACATATACATACATATATATGTATATACATACACACATATGCATATACATACATACACATACATACACATACACATATATACATATAAACACACACACAACAGACATACACACATACATACATATATATACATACCCACACATACATATATATATAACATATATATAAACAACATTCGGACATCCATACATTTTTGTAATCTATATTGTTACAACAATTCTATACGAGGCAGCCTATTCTAATAGTTCAGAAATATACATGTATATACATACATCTACATACAATAGACACAGAGATACATCCACATACAAA
Organism: Euprymna scolopes; assembly: GCF_053919585.1. Lineage (NCBI taxonomy): Eukaryota > Metazoa > Mollusca > Cephalopoda > Sepiida > Sepiolidae > Euprymna > Euprymna scolopes. The sequence goes on along the minus strand of NC_136489.1, from coordinate 16,564,415 downwards.
TATACACACAGATATATAGATACAGAGATATATATATAAACATACAAACATACATGCATACATAAAATTCACTCATACATACAAACCCACACAAATATAGACATATACATATATACATGCATACGTGCCACCAAATGATACATCTAAAGTAGAAACAGACATGAATACATTTACTATATAAATTCACTTTTTCTATCAAATTCCACACGTCTAGTTATGTTTCATGGCCCCATCCGCTTGTTACACTTTCCTAAGTTGTAGGTTTTTACCGTAAAAATTGACACTACGTAAAAATTTATATTGAATTCAGCATGAATTTCATAGGGTTATCCTCATATTTAACAAACATTCTTTCGATGGTAAGGCAGATATACATAAGATGTATCACGATACAATAATAATATATAATAACATATGACAGAAATCAGAGTATTTAGGTTATACAAACCGAGTATATAAGCTTATATATTGTAGTACTTACCTTCATCTTTGTTTATTCACTCTAATACCCTTATTCCCTTTTCTTCCATTCGCCCTTCATTCCTTACTTTCTTTCATCTATTTATTTCTTCATTTTTTTTTATATTAATAAATTATTTTTCCTACCCGGGTATATAAAGATCATATATCCATACATGCACACACCCAAAAATATCCATATGCATACATTATTACGAGCTTCACTCAAAACGATCTATTACTCATTTGGTTCAAATATACCTTCATACTTTTAAGTGCTGTATAATACAGCACTTAAAAATAGTGGGTATAAGGACATAGAGATAAAATATAAAGTAAATAACACTAGCACAAATGGATCTAGAAATCGTGGTAGGAAAATTATTTGGTTCACACCCTCCTTTAACATTATGTTGAAAACAAAACTTGGTGCAAAATTTTTACAACTTATTAATAAGCATTTCCCACCAAATTATATATTACATAAAATATTTAATAAAAATACATTAAAATTAAGTTATAGCTGTAGTGATAATTTGGAAAGGATTATAAAAAAGCATAATGGAAGAATTTTAAAGACGACTAATAGAGAAGGGGAGAATACTAGTGCAAACACTGCGGTGAATAAATGTAACTGAAAAAAGCCTGAGGAATGCCCAATAAAAATGAACGTCTAACCTCATCGGTGGTATACCAAGCAAGGATATTCCCGGTGGAGAACCCAAGGGACGAAAGATTCTACAAAGGGAGTACTCAAATGACTTTCAAAAATAGATTCTATGGACATACACGCTCGATGAATAATCAAGCATATGAAAAGGACACTTCCTTATCGTTATATTACTGGAAATTAGTTAGAGAAAATAAAACACCTAGTATAGAATGGAAGATTATTAGGAGGGCCAATACTTGCCACTCATTGAACTCACCATGTCTATTATGCTTATCAGAAAAACTTGAGATAACTAGGTTTAAAGACAGAGAAAAATTATTGAACATTAAACAAGAAACTGCTATATCCTGCGAACATTTCAGAATACACGCTCTTAAGGAACTCTAAATAAGGAGACTGGAACTGCTATAAGTACAACTAACCCCCATCAAATACCACCCACAAAGAGGATAAGTGAGGTCGCAACTATAATCATACCCGTATGGGTTACGTAAGTCACTTAATATTCTACTTCATCGAGCAGTTATGGTATTACTAGCCGAAATAAGTACCTGTATGAAGGTATATTTGAACCAAATGAGTAATAGATCGTTTTGAGTGAAGCTCGTAATAATGTATGCATATGGATATTTTTGGGTGTGTGCATGTATGGATATATGATCTTTATATACCCGGGTAGGAAAAATGATTTATTAATATAAAAAAAAAATGAAGAAATAAATAGATGAAAGAAAGTAAGGAATGAAGGGCGAATGGAAGAAAAGGGAATAAGGGTATTAGAGTGAATAAACAAAGATGAAGGTAAGTACTACAATATATAAGCTTATATACTCGGTTTGTATAACCTAAATACTCTGATTTCTGTCATATGTTATTATATATTATTATTGTATCGTGATACATCTTATGTATATCTGCCTTACCATCGAAAGAATGTTTGTTAAATATGAGGATAACCCTATGAAATTCATGCTGAATTCAATATAAATTTTTACGTAGTGTCAATTTTTACGGTAAAAACCTACAACTTAGGAAAGTGTAACAAGCGGATGGGGCCATGAAACATAACTAGACGTGTGGAATTTGATAGAAAAAGTGAATTTATATAGTAAATGTATTCATGTCTGTTTCTACTTTAGATGTATCATTTGGTGGCACGTATGCATGTATATATGTATATGTCTATATTTGTGTGGGTTTGTATGCATAAGTGTATTTTATGTATGCATGTATGTTTGTATGTTTATATATATATATATCTGTATCTATATATCTGTGTGTATGTTTGTATGTGGATGTATCTCTGTGTCTATTGTATGTAGATGTATGTATATACATGCATATTTCTGAACTATTAGAATAGGCTGCCTCGTATAGAATTGTTGTAACAATATAGATTACAAAAATGTATGGATGTCCGAATGTTATTTATATATATATATATATATGTTATATATATATGTATGTGTGGGTATGTATATATATGTATGTATGTGTGTATGTCTGTTGTGTGTGTGTTTATATGTATATATGTGTATGTGTATGTGTATGCATGTATGTATATGCGTATGTGTGTATGTATATATATATATATATATGTATGTATATGTATATGTATGTATATATATATATATATATATATATATATATATATATATATATATATATATATATATATATATACACCCGTCTGTAGTCGGGTAGCATAATATTGCATATACGAAGAGGTTACCACGCTACATAAGTAAAGAAAAACACTATTATTTGTCTCTGTATGTATGTAATGTGGGGGTGTATATATGCGCGGGTGTAGATAAATGTAGACATTTATAAGTGTTATGATACACGCATATAGGTACATGTGGGGTTTAGATAACTTTCGGGTTTTATATTTATTCATATTTTGTTGGTTTATTTGTTTTAATTAATTTTATTTTTATTCTTATTTATTTATTTTTTTATTTTTGTTTTTGTTTGGTTTTATTTACCTTAATGTAATTTTAACTTTATCTCTACGTAGTTTCAGAATTATTGTCTAGTTTCAGTAAATAAAACAAAGAGCGTTCAGCATGGATTCGCTTTTGAATATATGTATTAATGTGTGTATCTGTGTGTTGGCGGTGTCTGTGTATGTGTGTGTTATATGTGTGTTGCATGTATGTGTGGGTGGAGGTAGATTAAAAGGCACCGGTCAGTACTTGGTTAACCATAGCTAAGGTTATTAACTTACAGACTCTAAGACAAGAAAACTAAACTCTCAAGTACCCTATGCCATAAAAAGCCAAAAGTTAGGTTGGTTGGGGGAAGGGGAAAAGAAAAAAGATGTTTATTATCTTCAAAGACCTCAGTCATCCTTTTACCGTTTTTTTTTTTTTTTTACTCCCACCCAGGTTGTATTTTAACTTGATAAACGAAATAGAAAAATGTATTTGGTGGAAATGTCACTTTTGAAGGTAATTCTTGGCATGAAGACGTAATCCCCCAACGTGGGTGATTACAGAAACATGTATGCACATATGTAGCCATTAATGTTTGTATAAATAAAATTAATGTATATATATATATATATATATATATATATATATATATATATATATATATATATATATATATATATATATATATATTGCCGATCCCCGGCGAATAGGATTTTTTTCGTTATGTTGTTATGTCTGGGAGGAACACGCATACACCGATTGAATTGTTTGTTTCTTTCTTTCTTTCTTCTGTGTGTTCCGGAGAAATCCGAGACGCAAGCTGAGTTACGTTTGGTTCATTAAATGTATAAGTACAAATAATTTTTTTTACTTATGCTTTATTTCTTAAATTTATAATTTCTGTGTTACTCTTTTAACGATTGCTAAAAAAACCCCGGGTTCTTGCTAATGAAGCCAGGCATGACTTCTATTGTCGGGGTTTGAATCTCTCGACTGGCGTTAACCGTTAAACCTTGCCCTGATGATTCCCGAAAAGTAGGAACCCTAGTGCATATTGCTATTTAATAATTATTATAGTAAATAACTTGCTGTACCTGTCCTCTTTTTGCTGTGGACCAGTTTGTGTAAATGGAACACGAAGACAAAATATATGTTTCTTATGCTTATGTTTTCAAGATTTGTGGATACAAAATATTTTGAAGCGTTCCTTTTTCTGTCCAAATGTAGAGATTGTCTGATTTTCCAACTATAGAATCCTTGTCCAGATGAGAAGCAATCATGGTGTAGATGTAAGTGACAGAAAAGTAAAAAATATATATCCCTGAGCCTTGCTAATTTTTTTTATTGCAAACGCAAAGTCAATTGTGAAGTGCAATATCTTAAATTAAAATGGTATATCCGTTTAAATCACACAATGAACGTTCACGTGCTGCTCTCCCTGAGATTGACAGAGGGAAATCATGATGGTTTCATTTTACTATGGATATGTATGTGAACACGCACTGGAAAATCTCGAAAAGGAAAAAAAATGCCGATTTTCTTTTTGTATGTAAGTACAGTGTTTTATCAAGGATAAACCGATAGATACCGCAAAAGAAATATGTGTAAATAATAAAAAAAAATCTGGGGGACTAATGAAAATTCAGAATGAAGAAAGAAAGAAGAAAAAATGTAAAACTGTTGTGGGATAAGTTTAAAAGAAGAAAATAGTTTGGTACCCTATTTTTTAATTTTTATTAAAAGAAAATATAATATATTGCTTTAAAATATAATTAATAAATATTTCTAAACATTTTAGTGTTTATTCTGTTTGTTGCTAATTCGGAAATCAAATATAAAATTGTGGATTCACATTCCAGGCATTATCAAAACGTCAATGGCAAGACATGTTTTGCGGTTCTTGATGTACTGCAAACAAACGCAGCAGCCACTTAGAACTAAACTCTTTCATTGGTGACAAATTGTATATACTATATTTTTTATCTCATATTCTATCTGGGGAATGAAACTTCTAATGTATGACAGGGATAGACCGGTCATCTCATACATCCCAATAGAGTAACATTTCCCAAGAATATCATATCATATGTGTTCGATATTTATTTATAGATTTACTTTTATATATTCAGTTTATAATCTATTATACTGTAGACGAGAAATAGCAAAGAACTGTGTTCACAAAATAAAACTTACTCAAGGATAGCGATACAAAATAGCTTTAAAACTAACAATAACAATAGAACACAAACAAATAAATAAATTAAATAAACATGAATATATATAAACGATCACACATATATGTATATATATATATATGTATATATATATGCATATGTGTGTGTACACATAGGTATATTTATATATATATATATATATATAAAAGGAAGGAAAACGTCTACCTTAAACCACTAACCTAGTTCTAAAACATATACTTTTTTCGATAAAATGCATGCCCATTGGCTGATAGGAAGGGGCGGGGTGGATACTAGAACGCTGATTGGCTAACTAGAAATCCTCAACATATATAAAAACAAGAAGCAACCACAGAATTCGCGCATAAGCCTGACGAAACCGTATAGTGGATGAAACACAGAATATTCAGTGTAGCTTAATCGCCATATATATATTTTATAAATTACTATATATATATATATGCGTACACATACATTTATATATAGAGTCTATTATATATATATATATATATACTGTATCACATGTTACATGATAAGGGCTGCCCCCTTTTCATGTAAGTATAAAATAGAGAGATTTAGTTAAAATGAAAATGAAATAGAATAGACGAAATTCGAACCTCATAAATTAGGTTTAGAAATAGATTACGAGAGGGAATTAGGAAATGAAATGCAAAACAAACCATTGCTTAGCTTATAGATAAAATAGTTTAAGAAAAGAATGTGCACTGTCAATTTTGTTATGAAAATTCAATTGAAGAATGCAACTACAAGATAATTAATAAACATGTTTTTAACATATTGGAAATATAGGTTATTGGGAATATAGGTTAAAATTCCTTTTGTAAACAAAGGAGAAAGTTTTGGACACGCATGTCCAGAACACGTGAAAGAAGACACATGTTTTAACATGTGTATGACGTCATGGAAAATGGGAAGTTCTAGATATAGTTAGAAACTTAGGAGAAACTAGAGGAGAAACTGGGGAGAGTCATGAACGTTTTTGATATATATAAATATCGTCATAACACGAACAACAATCTCTCTTACAACAACACCCCTCTTAATAAAACTCTCTCTAAGACTCTAAGACTCACTTTTAATAAGACATAACAACGAACGATAAAATAACAAAAAAGAAACAAAGAATAATCATAATAATAATAATTAACCCCCTAAATATAACACACACCCACACATATATATATATACATATATATATATATGTACATATATATATATATAAATTATAAATCACATTACTTAATATATATATATATATATATATATATATATATATATATATATGAATGTGTGTATATGTGTTGACTTATTTCAACAATAAATGCGATATGTTAAAGAATATTATCAATATGCGGATGCAAAAGTTATAGTACTAACACACACACATATGCACACATATATTATTATTATTATTATTATTATTAGTAGTAGTAGTAGTAGTAATATTTAATATTATTTAATATAATTTTATTATTATTGCTAATAATATTATTATTTTTATTATTATCATAAGTTTTATTATGATAATTATTTTATTAATCTTTTATTATTATTATTGTTATTATTTTTATCATTTTATTATTATATTTTTACTATTATTATTCTTTTTATTATAATTATGTTTATTTATTATTGTTCATATTTTATTTGTATTATTATTATTTTATTATTATTATTATTGTTCTTATTAATGTTATGAAATAATAATAATAATAATAATAATAATAATAATATAATAATTAATATCAATAATAATAATAATTGTTAATATTATTTTATTTTATGATTATTATAATATAAATATTTTTATTGTTATTATCACAATTATTATTATTTTTACTGTTTTATTATTATTATTACTATTAGTTTTTGCTATTATTATTATTACTATTCATTATTATAATTTTATTATTATTTTATTGTTATTCTTCTTTTTATTATTATGTATTATTTGGTATTATTATCATGTTATTATTGTAATTTTAGTTAATGGTTTTATTTTTTTATTATTATTATTTGTTAATCTTATCATTATTTTCAATATTATTATTATGTTTATAAATATTATAATTATTATTGTTATTATTATTTTATTATTATTATTAATTTTGTTATTATTTTTATTTTTTATTATTATTATTTCTATTATTATTGTTATTGTTGTTATTATTATTTTGTATTTTATTATTATTATTATTATTTATTATTAGGATTTTTTTTTCATTATTATTATTAATTTAATATTGCTATTATTAGTTTTATTATATTTATTATCTTTTCTATTATCATTTTTATTATTATTATTATTTTCATTATTATTTTTCTTCTTCTTCTTTTTCTTCTTTTAATATTATTATTATTATTCTTATTATTATTATTATTATTATTATTATTATTATTATTATTATTCCCAGGCTATATAGAAAATCTACCTGTACAGGGCAATACAAAGCTGAGTTTCGGTCTCCCCTATATTATAAAAAAAACAATTAGTGCATCGGGCTATGTTGAGCTGTTTTAATACAAAGCATAACAAAATCCTTTTGGTTAATGGGTATCCTTCACAACATTTGAAAAAAAAAAAACGGATAAAATCTGGGCGTTTAATGAGGAAACTTTTGTACACCCTCAAAAATGTCCGATACGTGTAATTTTACCGTGGACTGGTGTCAAAGAACAAGAAATTCTGCAGTTGTTTCACGTTGGTATTTTGCAACTAAGGTTCGAACGGTATTTTGCAACCAAGGTTAGAACGGTATTTGGGACTTGGAATGCTTTCCTCTCCTATCGGAGGGTGGTATCCCTACAACTCACTACAATATGAAGTTTTAACGGTCTGTGTAAGACTGATTACGTGGGGCATACAATTCAGCGTTTGAATGTAAGAATTTTCCAACATGCCCCCTCATTTGATACGTAGACACAAAAAATGGACAACATCTGATCGTGTCCAGGCTCATAAGTCAGTCATCGTTGTACTTTTATTCAAGTGTCAGATCTGCACTGGAGTACAAACCGATGAAACTTTCGCTATCATACACACAGAACGTTCGAATATTAACTTAAAGCTTCTCAAGGTATTTATTAATTTACGCCATATGTCTCTTTGTAAACAGAAGCACACTTGTATAAATTGGAACTAATGAGTGTTCGAGGAAGTCGTTTCATTTCCTTTTTCCCCCGTAATATTATTTCCTATCCTCGCTAGTAATTTAGTATTTTAACCATGTTTTTAAACGATGTTAATTATCGCGCTCTTTACTAACCTTCAGTTAGAAAGTTTCCGCCGAAAGAAGACTTGATAAAGTGTTTTTCCTACCTCTTATTTACACCTTTTGTCTAATTTCTGTTTTTTAAACACTGACTTACAGCAAAGAAGAACAAAATAAGAAAAAGAGATAGTTTAGAAGTGCATATTGTTTCCTTTCGTTCTCAAATATTAACCTTACATAATATATTGCCCAACTATAAAAAAACCCTCCAACAATTGATAGTAATGGCACTGCGCCCAGTGTTATTCAAATCTTTTATAAAATTATATATTCATGAAATATATATATATATATATATATACATATATATATATATATATATATATATATATATACAGGGTGATCCGAAAGTAACTCCTTATTCTAAAGTAACTATAATATATTTTTGAAGTATAATTCCTCCAATTAATGAATATGAGAAGAAAGTATATTACATGGACTTTTGTTAAAAATTTAATAGGCCCACCACGATTCACGCAAGCTTTTTAAGTTGATTATGAACCGTATCAACTGATTTCACAAGACACTCTTACGGGGTGGAACAAACAACTTCACGTATTCTCCCTTTAAGATTAAAAAACAAATTCATATAACAAATCTGAGAAGAAAACAAAAGCAAAGATTTAATTCCCACACATTGTGTTGCATACGCACAAAAATTGAGTAACATATTACAACATTTAAATACATTATAGTTATTTTAGAATCACCCTGCCTTTATATATTTTCAGATTACCCTATATATATATATATATATATATATATATATATGTATATATATTGCATCTGTGTGTATGTAATCGACGTATATTCATAAAAACAAAAGTTATTGAACAACAAAAATGCTTCGTCGTACTAAGTTTGTATTCTGTTTATTTTTAGTATGATTCCACGAGTACTTTTGTCACATTTTCTGCAAGTTTTGAATTTCGCGACTTTTCTCGATTCATTTACTTAATTTATTTCTGTTTAGTAAGTGGTGAGTGTACATATCAGATGCAATAATGTCGGAAAATTCAATAATGTATGACCTTTTAAATGAACGCATTGCTGATGAGACATAGTCATGTTTACCATACTGGGTGATATTGACACTGCCATCGCATATTTAGATGACATCATTATAGCGAGAAAAAATATGGAGGAACACACAAACCATATCAAACAAGTAGTCAGTTGAATACAAGAATTTTAGGTCAAAGAAGACAAGTGTGAATTGTTATTACAAAAAATCAAGTACCTAGGACATATCATGGATAAAGATGGCAGACGGCCAGATCCGGACAGAGCGACTACTATTAGAGAGATGCCGGCACCGAAAAACATATTACAACGGCAAAACTTTCCAGGCTTGACAAATTATTACCAAGGGTTTATCCTCAACATGCACTAATTGGGTGCATGACTTGACAAATTATTGAAGAATGATAGAACATCGGATTGCTAGACATCATTTCCAGAAATTAAAAAAAAAATCCTTACCTCTAAACTTCTTAACACATTTTAACCCAGATTTGGATAAAATAGTGTCTCGCGATGTATCAAGTATGCATTGGTGCATGTGTGTAACAGAAAATGCCAGATAACTCAAAACAGTCTATCCCGAACCGTATGTCCAGCGGAGAAAAATCATGCCCAGATCGGAACAGATAAAATCACGAAAAAATCACGAAATCATGTTTGGGCGAAATATCAAATAAGTTTTTGATAAACTGCTGCACAAACGTACAATGTAACTCAGAACATCTACCAACAAAACGATTAAACGACGACGTCTATTTTTAGCATTTCAAGAACAACGGAACTTTTGGGAACAGGGCACGATTTCTTACAAACAATCGGCAATTTCATATACATCATTCGAACATAAAAAAGGTACTTAAGCGAAATATCCCCCCCCAGGATAAAGCAAAACCACCACAGGAATTCATAGAGGCAATCGAAACAGTATATGACGTTTTTGACTAGAATCTCCACAAACGCGAGCATTTCTTATCCGCACAAACCCCGATGTGAATTAATACAGAGGAGTTCAGCGCTCTACTCGTTTTACAGAAATTTGTAAATAAGCATCTTAGAAAAAAAACTTGCCGCCATTTAATTTAGTGAACACTTCCTCCGGACCGGGTAATAGATAATGAAAATCTTCTGACCCGTTCAATCCAGTCGAGAATTCGGCAAAAACGCAGATTTCCATGGACCATTTTACGTAGACTGCCTGAGCAGCCTACTCATCGTATTAAATTTTAGACAGCATACCGGTATTTTCCAATCTGTCCATTTCCTGATATATCTTGTTCTGGGATGTGAAAGGTACGTTGCTCTCTTTTATAAAAACCGATTGTATGTCCGGGTTTACCATAAAATCCGCGGTCATTTTTGTACACCTTATAAGTTTCAATTCAAGATTGAATACATCTGAGAAGATTTCCTTAAAGCTAGTTATTAACTTCTTTGATTCCGCTGGGCAGGCTTCTGTTTATTTTGCAAAATATGGAGATAAGTAAGTTCCACAGGTTAAACTCATCCATCCAATCAGAGCTGAACATGTTTTAACTTTTTATCAAGTTTTAGGGAGCACTAGAAAGTAAAATATATAAAAAGTAATTTAAATTGAATCTAGTACTTATCTTTGATTTATGTAAATTTTATTGCACTTGAAATTAAATTAATCTATTATTTAACCATTTATTATAGATATATATAATGTTACACTAATCTTTTTTAAAAATGCGACATGCCACGTACATACGTACGTACGTAATTAATAATGCCGTCATCTGAAATACGTTGGTTGAAAAAATATACAATCCTCACAACCTCCCTACTTTTTCTTTTAATTATTATATGTTGTTAATTTTCCATAATTTTTGGAGCTTCTACTACTTTCAACACGTAATAATAATTTAATATATCACCAATCTTCACCAGCACGTTATCTTTTTTTAAATTATTTCTTTACTCGTTAATTTTCCATAATTTTTTAAAATTGTACTAATTTCACCATTATATTTAATAGTTCATACTGTTTTCACCTGAAATACCATTTGTTTGAAAGACACCAATCCACGAAAGGATGGCTATATTATCTATTGTATTATCCTCCTACTGCAACTATGCAACCCCACCATTGCATTACATGTAATGTCTTATGTATAAAAACTTATAAATAAAAATCTTTAAATTTACTAAAAGAAAATTTTATCAAAGGCAGCATGTTAAAATCCTCAAAAAAGAAAAGTGTTTTTAATGAATTAAGGAAAAGGTTTTATACCGGTGTCATTAAAAAAATATTCAGTACATAATGGAAAGAAAAAGTCCATAGAAACTTGAAAACATTGAGCAACTATATAATATTTTTTTTATTCTTTGTAATCATTTGAGATGAGGCTTCATAATTTCTGTATTGCTGTGGCTTAGTTGGTAGAGGGGTTGAGTCTCTACGGTTCTAGGTGAGAATTGTCTGATGATAGCGGTTTCCATCCTCCCTAAAACAGGCCAGGAGATAAGTTGGACAAAGCGTGATGAAACAAGAACAACCATAGAAAGGCAGTACTTTAAACGTATATAGTTTTTTTTTTGCTTTTTCTACATAGGTATCACCACTTATCAAGGCCAAGAGACGACTCAAGGACAAAGGTTTAAGAGTGTACAGTAGAAATTGGACAATATAGAAATCGTTAGTAATGGAGATTCGGTAAATTTGTTAACTTATATGGAACGGCTCATCAAAAACTTGTTTACGTTAGACTTGAAGACAGCCATATTGTAGTCAGCTGGAAAGCAGAAAAACGAAAGGCAATTCCATAGGCGTGCAGTTCGAAGAAACAAGCTTTGCTCATGGAGTCTACGTTTAGGTTTAGACACAGATAAAGAGTGAGGGAAATTAGTGATAGTGTTTTCTGCTAGACCGGTGTTTCTTGTGAAAGTTTGGCGAGGGGGGACTATAGTATGGAGCTCAGCCGAGCACTTGCCATGAAAATAACGATGAAGCAGAGACAAACTCGCAACATCTCTTCTGTGAGAAAGAGGTTGCAGGAAAGAGAAAAGGACACCCCCCACACGTTTACAAAGTCTATTTTGAACCCTATCAAGGCAGGTTACACGCCTTGATAAACATTCCTATCCCGTTCCGGTAAACCACCTGATGAACGACGGAGAATGGGTCGACCGAAACAACATCAACAACTATGAAGATGAGGATAACAGTAAGCAAAAAGATGAATACACGTCGAACAATAAAAAAAATATAAATCTCCTCACGCTTTCATTGCAAGCGAAAGCGACTATTAGAACAGAACTCATTCTGTGGTATACGTTTTTGCGCAAGACCAAAATATATATGTAGCTTTCATAGAGTGTGTAGATGCATGTTGGCAATTTTATAAAACCATTTTCACGTTTACAAAAAAAAAAGAAAAAAAAAAAAAGAAAAAAAAGAAAAAAAAGAAAAAAAAAGAAAAAAAGAAAAAAAAAAGAAAAAAAAAAAGGAAAAAAAAAAAAAGGACTGTATATTTTCTGGACTAATTTGATCGATTTCAATTTCCAGTCTCAGGATTTCAGATGAACATTGCGCGCATAATAGATAGATTATAAACCAATTCTCGTTTCGAGAACGAAAAAGTTAAAGATGAAAAACAATTTGAACAAAATGAAACAGAAAAAAAAATCTATGTTCATGAAATCTGACAAGTCGCATACGGAGGAAAATTGAATCTGTCTGATTTCGTTATCAGCTCGACGCTGCATTATCTTGATTAGATTTTAAGATAATTATCACAGAAGAAATAATGCCAACTCTTATTAAGCTAGATAGAACGATAGAGAGACAGGTAGGCACACGAAGAGCTCGATAAGTAGATAGGCAAATAGTTACGTCGTGTTTATATATTCACTTAATAGATTGGAAGGTAAGCAGATACAACGGCAAATAGATAGATAGATGGATAGATGGATAGAAACATAGATAGATAAGATAAATGTATGACAAAGACAACAGATTATTTCTCTCTACTTCGCCACACACACATATGTATGAATACCAACATATTTTGATATACATTCTACGTTCATTTTTTCCCGCTTTGACATTGTTATTAAACGTCTACTTTTTCAAATTACAAACTATTAATATACGCAATTATGAATATGTGGGTGATTACATGAAGGTTAACTAATTGGCATAATTCCTTGAAAAGTAATTAATTACTTATTCACTTTTATGTTTTTTTACTAGATGATAGGCTCTATTTCACTATTAGAATAGAATAGCGACGTATCTGCTGTATCGTTATTTTCATAGCACGTGCTTGTCTGAGCTTCGATCTATGGTCCCACACTCTTTATCCGTACCGAAAACTAAACGTAGATTCCCTGAACAAAGCTTCTTTCTTATAACTGCATGCCTGTAGAGCTCACTTCCGTTTGCTAGCTTTCCAGCTGACTACAATGTGATTGTCTTCAAGTCCAACGTAAGGAAGTTCTTGGTGAACCGTTCCCCTAAGTAATCTAATTTGTAGATAACCTAATATCGATTTTATAAAATTAATCTTTTATATATAACCGCTTGAATTCATTTTTAAAAGGCAAAAGTGTAGTATCATAAGTAATTCGTGATCTAAATAGAAACCTTCATTTTGAAAATGGCTCTATATCATAAAAGAACTTACCTTCAAATGTATATGCTTCGTATTTCTGTTTGGGCAGTGATAATGACGTAAATTTAACTTGAAAATGAAGGAGCTCAAGTATCATGGTTCAAATGTGCTTTAAACATAATATTAATTTCGAAAGCACCTTTGTCAAATCAAAGAATCTTCTGTTTATTTTTTATAGCGGGCCTTCCTGCTTCTGTGGGAATAAAACGTCTTACATGCACTTGCGATGTTACGTTGTATGAGTTATTTGGGTTACATCGCCTGTTCCTTTTTTAATCGGATCGGATTATTGATTATCGATACTCATCAAAACGATTTCGATATAAAAGTAATTTATGAACACTGCCCGATACATAAAGTATATTTGTGAAATTTCACAAAAGTGGGCCCAGCTGTTGTGGAGTCTATAGAAAACGAACACACAAACAGACACATACACAGACACGGTTTCATTTTATATAACAGTATAGATAAAGTTTTCAAGTCCCTTTTCTTCAATAATATTAGTAGCCGCATGACAGTATAAACTTATTTAATTGAATTCACACAACGTTTTTTACTTCCACATCTACTTCAAACGATTTTGTATTGTAACAGCTTTTAGTTTCCACAATTTCTATGAAGTTGTATTCGTCTTAATGATAATAAACGGAATTCTTGACACTTTTATTTGTTAATTCGCTAAAAAAAAAGCAACATGTTAAAAGGTTGTGCATTCTCTATATAGGGCAATGTAATATATAAAAATGCGAATATTTCTTTGTCTCTAAACGCATTAAAACTTTTTTCAATTAGCTCGATTAAATACTGTTTTTCATTACGAGTAAAAGTCATGTTTGTACACCTGTTTGCATTTTGAATCAATTCTACCTAAAACAGATTTTTTCTAATAGATATTCAGTTTTCCTTTCTGATATAAATCGAAAACTTGCAAGAATTTTGATGATGTGAATTTAGCAAATAATAATAATAATAATAATAATAATAATAATAATAATAATAATAATAATAATAAATAACGATTTATATCAAAACACACTTTTTAGATATTTATTGATATGTTAAAATGTATGTTTAAGAATCCCTCGTAAATCGCTTTGTTGTGAGTATTATGAATATTTAACATTATGAAGTTTAAACATTATGAATTTTTAACATAATGAATTTTTAATATTATAAATGTTTAACATTATGAAATTTAAACATTATGAAATTTAAACATTATGAATATAAGCATTATGAAGTTTGGACATTATGAATTAAGAACAATCTGAAGTTTAAACATTATGAATTTAAACATTATGAATTTTTAACATTATGAATTTTAAACATAATCAATTTTAAACATTATGAAGTATATATATTAAGTATTTTAAGCATTATGAATTTTAAACATTATGAATTTTAAACGGTATGAATTTTAAACATTATGAATTCTAAACATTACGAATTTTTAACATTCTGAATTTTTAACATTATTGATCTTTAAACATTATGGATTTTAAACATTACGAATTTGAAACATTATGAATGTTAAACATTATTAATTTTGAACATTATAAATTTAAGACATTAGGAATTTTTAACATGATGAATGATATATATTATGAATTTTAAACATTATAAAATATAAACATTATAAATTATAAACATTATAATTTTAAATATTATGAACATTTAACATTATGAATTTTAAGCATTATGACCTTTAAACATAATGAATTTTAAACATGTTAAATTGTTAGCATTATTAATTTTTAACACTATAAATTTTTAACATTATGAATGTTTTACATCACTGAGTTTATGCATTATGGATGTTTAACATTAATTTTTAAACATTATGAATTTTTAACATTATGAATTTTTAACATTATAAATGTTTACCATTATGCGTTTTAAACATTATAGATTTTATAACATTATAGATTTTTAACGTTATAAATTTTTAACATCATAAAATTTTAAAATTATGAATTTTTAACATTATGAGTTTACGCATGATTAATTTAAAACACAGCCGCTAAGAAGTGCCGCATATTTCGCTATATAAGGCGACCGTCAGATGAGACGAGGTAAAAAATTTGAGGAAAATTTTTATAAATTTATCATATATCGGTTGTATAAGACGACTGCTAAATAACGAACACATTTTTGTTATACCTAGATTAGAGATGTCAACACCCGATATCATGAAATATTGGTTAAGGAGCGTCTTATACGTCATAATATACGGTATATGCTTGTGGCTTGAAAACGTTTTATTTTGTGACTGCAATTTTAGAATTGGTGTAATAGATTCTCTGCTACTAATTATTCATATCGTATTAACTCAGAGGAAAATAGTGCATGTGAACGATGAAAGTTTCTCTAGTAATCAATGAGTAAGTGAAAAAATTGACAGACCTGTAATTATATCAAGACAAATAAAAATATTAACTACATTGATGTTGTACTAATAATTATTTCGTTAATCTAGTTATATATTAAATGAATACATTTTAGTCTACAGTCTTTTAAGTAAAACAAATTATATAAAATACCTAAAAACTAATCATATTTCAACTTCGCCGATCCAATAATGTAATGTTTTATAGTAGACAAAGCAACAAACAGTGAAGTTAATTCAAAATACATAGGTTAAATGGTAATGCAGAAAATGATTGGGTAAATAACTTCAAATAGTAAATCAGAAAATGTTAATCTGGGTAGATGAAAGAACAATACAAAACTGTAATATTGTTCTCCATGTGGAAAGTTAGAGGCGTTTTTCCGGTTTAAACTTGTTTAGTCATTACAATATACATAAGCAGAGCGGAAAGAAACGTGTTTTCTCTAGCCAGAATTTAATAAAATGAAATGTGTCAAATAAAGCATGTAATCTATTTAGACCAAATAGAATTAGTGTTAAAAACTATAATGTCAAGATGACACAGACAGTTATAAACGTAAGAGATGTGCTATGACGTGTTAATGTATAATGAAAATAAAATCTGCGTGCGAGGAAACTAATCAGGGGATATAAAAATATTGTGATATAACTACTTCACTAAAATAGTTAAGTTATTTAGGATCATGATGAGAGTATTGGAATCAAAATATTGCTATAAAATTAAGAAAAACGAAAGTTACTATCGATAATTTAAAAAACTTTCTCCATCAATATATGTTGTTTACAGAAAGTTTTTGGATAAGACGAGTCATTGGTGCCGTCGATTAAAACCCGATAATTAGGACCGTTTTAAATACCCATATCCAGCTCTCGTCAGCCAACATTCATCTTTGAATATGAGATGAGTATTGGCTGACGAGATCGTAATATGGGTATCTAAAACTGCCCTAATTATCGGGTGGGAAACCGACGGTACCGATGACTTGTCTCATCTAAAAACTTTCGGTAAAAAAAATGTATAGATATAAATACGCTCTTATTTTCGAATTTGCCTCATAATTGTGCACTCTGTTGGATTTATTTATCCAAAAAAACTAATTATATATATATATATATATATATATATATATATATATATATATATATATAAATTAAACAAAACCTAACGAAAAACCCTACATTATGTAATCGCCATTTGTAATCTTTATATATATTGAACTTATGCTTTAATTACTCAAAAGATGTATCTCTCTATTGCAGATGTTGGCGGTGTAAGAATAAAAAAAAACTGTCATTGACGTGCGTCGGAAGCAGAGATGTCTCGTTGAATTTCTTGGGAAAGGCATAGAGAATGGTGATGGTTATGTAGAACTGTATAATCTTGGCAATAAAAAGGTTGCTCATTTTAATAGAACTATTTTCGTGTAGCTTTTTAATTTTTAAAATAAAAAATAGATGGTTTTACCTTTGGAATGACCTTAGTACACGCTTCAGGAAAAGTTTCATCCTCCCAATTAATGTCATAAAAATATGTTGAAAATTTCCTCGATATGCAGTTTATTTCAATACATTGCACTTCATGAAATGTTACAATTTAAAGAATTTTAGTATTGTTAGTATATGTTTGAAAAAATTGAAATATTGTATATCGTTTGGAGAATGCTGCGAGAATCGATGGTTTTTAATGTGAAAATTGTTGTTTTTGAATAAATGAAACGATTTGATGGCAAAACAAAATATATCCAAGTTGTTTAATCTTTTTAATAATAAAATAGAGACAATTATTCCCTAATTATAAAAAAATCATTAAATGAAAACAAACATAGATCTGAAATCCAAGTTACAATGCTACCTTCTATTTTTTTAAAAAATAATATTTGTTTCTCTTTGTGTGAGTATGAAAGAAAAAAGGTTTAAATAAAGAACAGAGAGGAGGAGCCTCCTTGTTTTTTATATAAACCGCTACTACTACTACTACTACTACTACTACTACTACTAGTAGTACTACTACTACTAAGTCATTCTCTTACATGAAAAGATTCCAGAACAAAAACTTTCAGAATGTTCTAATATATTTCTCAGATAACATGTTATATTCTTTACTTTCTTTTATAAAGGAGGAGGTAATGCACATTTTTATGCATTAACGTGCTATGCGTTCGTTTTAAGTTTTCTTTCTATGGCTGAGTAATTCAATTCGTAACTTACCGACTACTTTATAAAACAAAACAAAACAAATTAGTTCAGTCTACGTTTATGCGCTAAATAATTATATTATATATATTTTTGTGGGGGGGGAGGTTCTTTTACCGAAACTGTTCTGACTTTGTGCTATCTTTCCACCAGGTAACGCCGGAACATCGGTCATTCTAGTTAAAAATGGAAAACAGGGTACATTATTTTCAATAAAAGGAGGAATAAGTAAAATACAGATTTGATTACAAGTTTATTTAAAGTAAAATCAAAGTAACTTGGCAACACCATATGCCAAACATTATTTGGAGATGTGATTGGGAGTTAAAGCTAAATACGTTTTATAGGAATAATTTCGGAATAATGAAAAGGTGTTTATCGCGTTTTGCATTCAAATTCTTCAATTCGTACATAATTATTTCATAACGTCACTCGAGTTGTTTAATTTTTTAATCTAAGTTTCCAGGTGTATGTTAACTTAATTTAAATGTATGTGCGCCCATGTTTGGTTTCAAATCTGTTGCCAAGGTCGTTGGAAAAATGGTCGGATCCTTCTATCGATCGAGTAGATAGCTCACTGCTGAGCAATTCTCTATCTATATAAGGGCCAAATACGTCCAAGGATGGAATACTGTTTCCACATATGGGCAGGAGCTGCTAGAAAGGACTTGTTCTGCCTTGATTGGGTTCAAAATAGACTTCGTGGCTTGGTGGAAGATGTCTTTTCTCTTCGCTGCAACCTCTATCTCACAGAAGAGATGTGGAGAGTTTGTCTCTGCTTTATCGTTATTTTAATGGAAAGTGTTCGACTGAGCTTCAATCTATGGTCTCCCCTCGCCAAACTTTCACAAGAAACACTCGTCTATCTGAAAACACTATGAATAATTCCCCCCACTCTTTATCTGTTCCTAAACCTAAACATAGATTCCATGATCAAAGCTTACTTCTAAGAACTGCACGTCTGTGGAATTGTCTTCCGTTTTCCTGCTTTCCAGCCGTCTATAGTATGGTTGTCTTCAAGTTTAACGTGAATAAGTTTCTGATGAGCCGTTCCACTTAAGTTAACAAATTTACCGAACTTCCATTACTATCGATTACTATATTGTCCTTTTGACCACTGTACACTCTTTAACCCTTATCCTTGAGTGGCCTATCGACCTTGATAAGTGGTGATGCCTATGTAAAAAAAAAATTATATGCACCCTAGCAGATGCCCGGTTTTTCCCGGATAACCTTTAATTTTGCCGCCCCATACGTGACGTCATGCATTGCGTCATAGAGTTGACGCCATGCATTGCGTCAGCTTCTACGGCTGCATGTATCACGTCATAGCATAACTATATATTTATGTATTTATGCATACACAATGCATACCCATCTATGGCACCATTGTGAACAAACTACAGACAGGAATATATATATATATATATATATATATATATATATATATATATATATATGTGTGTGTGTGTGTGTGTGTGTGTATGTATATATATATATATATATATATATATATATATATATATATATATATATATATATATATATATATATAGCTGTTCATTAGAAATAACCACTAAAGTGTATTTATTCCGATTAACATCTAGAACATAAACGAAAAGCATATTTTTCATCCTTTGTCACCATTTATAATCGTTTAAGATCACATTTCTGAAACATACCAAAGCTTCTATTATTTCAGAAGGTGTGTCAAATTTTATTCTTTTCTTTCAAATAAATTGCCAAAGTTCTTTTGACTTTTCAGGTGAAAAGTATGGTTTGAGATGTATAGACTTATTTCAATGGCTTTGCTATTACGTTTAATTCAAACGGTTTCATTATAAGCCATTTTTTTATTCACGTAATTTATAAAATCATATCTTTGTCTACGTCAAAAGAAATAGCGTTCCATAGAGATTTCTTTTCCCAACTTGCTGTGCAAGCAGATGTATTTTTTTTTTTTGCAAAGTTCCTTTTGTATACCTGGTCGCATATTAAAAGATTCAAAAGGTTTCTGTTGTTAGCCCTTCAAACGTGTCGCTTACTTGTAAGATCGAGCTTTTCTCCTATCAATGCCCGTTTTCTCCCTCGATAGAAAAGCCGGCCGTATTTATTAAAGATATTAAATGATTAATTTTGCCAAACGGAAGGAGAAGATTAAGGAATAAAGAAACGAGTAGTTAATAAAGGAGCGAATAGCATTGGAAAATACTTAAATGACGTCGAAAATAACGATCGTTTTAACAAGAACGGTGGTTGTATTGATTCCCGGCATATCAACCCTTTCCAGGTTATGCAATACCGAATCAGTTGCTTTTGGAAAAAGATTCGTATCTTTCAAATTTTTATATCTTAAAAATTGATATTTGTAGTTTGGTCCAGTGATCTTATTTTATGGTACATCACTCAATTTTTATTATTTAATACAGAATCCAGTAATTTTCAACTGTTGGTATGGTTCAGATTCTTTAAGTTTTCACTGGATTTAGTTTTGTTGTTTTGTAGATGAAGAGTGTGTTTTGTTTTGCCTTCGCAGAGCACGATCAAGTTTCGCAAACAGAAAAAGAAAAAAATCAATAACATGTATGGTTCATTATATGTTAGGAAGACAGTATCTTTAGACAGCCTAATCTGATCGCGTCAGGTTTGTAAAGAATGGAAAAATACAAAATGTTGATTGAAAGTAATATAAAAGTAACTAACATAAAACTGAGTAATAAAACTTATAAAATATATAAGAACGTAAGTATTATAGAAATACATAAAACGTAAAGTGTATATACGGCCGATGTTTAATTTGAACACGGAATGCAGATACAGACCTGAGCGTATTGTTTTTCATTTTTATTAGAAATAGCTAACAATAAATATTCTTTGCAGTAGGACCCCGGAATACAGAGGTCACAGGATACATTTTTTACAGGTTACGATATGAAATACGATATTTTTTTTTTCGGTTCCTGATTACGGTATGTCCCCCGCCTTGTGTTGTTATTTATAAAGTATTTGATTATATACATGAGCCATATATACTGTACTGTATTTTGTTACTAATTGTTTAATGCAGTATCCCGGGGTTTTACTGTATTGTTAATAGACTCATCTGCTCTGTATAATCGTGCACTATTATGTATTTTCCTGGCGTTTCAAAAATCACAAGAAACTAATGAAAAATCTCGGCAAACAAATATAACAACCGTGGGACTCAGAAGGTAAATCTAAGATGAATGAAAGACACACATTTGTTTCAGAATCCTCTAAAAATAATGGCTATTTCTATTTTAGTTTACACAATACGCTAGACATAATACGGTAGACAATGATCACGCAGTAGTGGAAATGGGCTACAAAGAAAATTACGCCATTCATTGATTACCATTGAGAAAGCAGTCACACATGAAGAGTTTTAATTTACACATATATAACATAATCTTGAAGTTTAATTGTTGATATTCTTAATAGAAGCCAAACTAATAATAGGGACAATTTTACTACTTATTTACTTAGGAGATACACTTCTATCAGATACATATTTTTATATTTTTGGTTTTGGTAAAACTTTTGATGACGAGTAAAAGTCGCATTATATTTCTTTTGTGGCATAAATGCGACTTTTAAAAATCCATCATAAGTGAAGAAGGGCCTATCTTAAACAGAAGACATTAACATGGCAAGAAAAATCTGCTCATCATACATGTTTCTGAGTAAGCGAGAGAAGAACACACTTTAAACTGCTTTGTCAATCATCTCAGCACTAAACAGTTTGCTCATCTTCTAAACAAAGTGTGAACAAAGAACGATTTACCAAGACAACAATTCCTAACGCAATGCGGTCCATCGAACGACGCCCCATTTTAATGCTAGTTTAGTTGTAATAAAGTATATTTTCAAGACAAAAATCTAGTTTAAATATTTACGCATGAAACGTTATTATAGCTCTCTACACACAGTCTCTAGCACTATGTAAAAATATGCCTTATTTTGAATAATCTCCACTCAATAGTTTGTGCGTTTCATTTTGCTTTATCTTATTCGTCTCTAGTGTTAACGATTGCCGGGAGGCGGCGCCCTGTTTTACAAGCTGTGTTCAAAGCAAAAAAGCAAAAAAAAAAAAGGAATACAGACGATATAAATACTAATACTCGGAAATCCAACTGGTTCACACAGTAATCTGCTTGAAATTTTTAACAAAATGTTTTATTGAATCCATAGAGTATCATGTTCTTGTTCTATTACCTATAACGTTGTATACTTTAAAACTCGGGAATCTTTCTGTCGAACTCGGGAATCTGCACAAAATCTCGAACAGAATCTTTTTTTTTACCATAGGGCAGCATGTTCTCGCATCGTCAACTATGTCTTCGTAGAAGTCTTAAGTAAGTCGCAATTACATTTAATATAAGATTAAACGAATAATAATTAAAAAGTAGAGAATAAGATCTGAAGCGGGAAACTTGGCAAAACGATCTCCATGGCCAATGTTAAAATAAAAAAAAAGAACGAGTGAGTGAAATTTAGTGGTGAACGGGATAGCATCTTGATAAGATCAAAGTAGGGAGATATGATGTTTTACAATCACGCTAGTTAATGAATGTACTAAAAAAGGAATTTAACAGGGCAAAGAAGAAGTGT
The DNA here is from genome assembly GCF_053919585.1 of Euprymna scolopes. Lineage (NCBI taxonomy): Eukaryota > Metazoa > Mollusca > Cephalopoda > Sepiida > Sepiolidae > Euprymna > Euprymna scolopes. Next base: position 16,540,987 of record NC_136489.1, on the reverse strand, counting down.
TGAAGAAAGAAAAGGGATTAGGTACGAGGAAGAGTGAATATATAAACCTATAGTAGGAGGTGTCAGGTCACTTGGTATGAGAGAAAGGCAGTTTGAAATAAAGCCAACTACTATGTATGTGTGTGTTTGCGTGTTTGTGTTTGTGTGTGTGTGGATAAACAAAAAATAAAAATTCATAACATCTGTTCATTTTCTTTTCTTACTTTTTACTTGAATGACAAACGTTTTCCAGGACATTTTTCGACCATATTGCCAGTCTTATTCAGTGTAATGTAGAACATGCGTTTACATGAGAGAAGGGTATTAGTAGTAGACGATATAGCCAGTGGGAGATTACGAATCAAGCCTTATATAGTTATATATATGCCTATATGTATGCACATAAACGCATCTATACAATGTCTATACACATATAAAGTATATATGAAATAAAAATCGGACAGTAAAGATAGAAAGACAACGAAATACACTTTGCATTTCACATACACATCTAATATTTCACATTCCCATGATTATATTTATTCTAAAATAGAATAAAAACGGGTTGCTTACGCTATAATAATGCCCAATCTTTTTTAATCTAACGGTTATCAGTTATTTCGAATAGAAAAAACGCTATACTACTTTTGATTCAACAGATATCTTTTTCGTTCGGAAGAAAGGAATAAAATAATTCACATAACAAACACTTCAACTGAATTTATACGTATATATTCGTTTGTTCATATATATATATATATATATATATATATATATATATATATATATATATATATATCGTGAGAGAGATTGAGAGGTAGTGATTTCATTCGTATGAATTCCTAGTAAACCTCTGCATTTCTAAATACTTACTTTTGCGATCCAATAAAATATATAATTATTTTTAACAAGATTCAATTGGATGAGCGCCGAGATTTTGTTTTTGTAATGTTTTTATAGAAAGATAACATTTATATGAAACTTATCAAATGATTATTTCGCCAAACTTGTTGTTTGCACCTTTTCTATTTTTTATTTGCTCTCCGAGAAAAGTAACTTCTTTCTTATTTAAACGGAAGCATCACCTTTTCGCTTTCTCCTTCTATGCTTCTTTTGTTCTTTCGGTTGTCCTATTTTTTGCTGTTTCTTTTACTTTACTCTCATTTTGTTTCTGTCTTGAATCAGACATTTTATTTTCTTTTTCATGATTATTTTCGGCTAGTTCTTTCACATTTCTGTAGTTAAGTCATCATTTATGATTTTTGTCATCTATGTACTTCACATTAATTTTCTGTTAGTTCTTTCACATTTCTGTAGTTAAGTCATCATTTATGATTTTTGTCGTCTATGTACTTCACATTAATTTTCTGTTAGTTCTTTCACATTTCTGTAGTTAAGTCATCATTTATGATTTTTGTCATCTATGTACTCCACATTAATTTTCTGTTGGTTCTTTCACATTTCTGTAGTTAAGTCATCATGTATGATTTTTTTCTTATCTATGTACTTCACATTATTTTTCTGTTAGTTCTTTCACATTTCTGTAGTTAAGTCATCATTTATGATTTTTGTCATCTATGTACTTCACATTATTTTTCTGTTAGTTCTTTCACATTTCTGTAGTTAAGTCATCATTTATGATTTTTGTCATCTATGTACTTCACATTATTTTTCTGTTAGTTCTTTCACATTTCTGTAGTTAAGTCATCATTTATGATTTTTGTCATCTATGTACTTCACATTATTTTTCTGTTAGTTCTTTCACATTTCTGTAGTTAAGTCATCATTTATGTTTTTTGTCATCTATGTACTTCACATTTATTTTCTGTTGGTTCTTTCACATTTCTGTAGTTAAGTCATCATTTATGATTTTTGTCATCTATGTACTTTACATTACTTTTCTGTTAGTTCTTTCACATTTCTGTAGTTAAGTCATCATTTATGATTTTTGTCATCTATGTACTTCACATTTATTTTCTGTTAGTTCTTTCACATTTCTATAGTTAAGTCATCATTTATGATTTTTTTTCTCATCTATGTACTTCACATTAATTTTCTGTTAGTTCTTTCACATTTCTGTAGTTAAGTCATCATTTATGATTTTTGTCATCTATGTACTTCACATTAATTTTCTGTTATTTCTTTCACATTTCTGTAGTTAAGTCATCATTTATGTTTTTTGTCATCTATGTACTTCACATTAATTTTCTGTTGGTTCTTTCACATTTCTGTAGTTAAGTCATCATTTATGTTTTTTGTCATCTATGTACTTCACATTAATTTTCTGTTAGTTCTTTCACATTTCTGTAGTTAAGTCATCATTTATGTTTTTTGTCATCTATGTACTTCACATTAATTTTCTGTTAGTTCTTTCACATTTCTGTAGTTAAGTCATCATTTATGATTTTTGTCATCTATGTACTTCACATTAATTTTCTGTTGGTTCTTTCACATTTCTGTAGTTAAGTCATCATTTATGATTTTTGTCATCTATGTACTCCACATTAATTTTCTGTTGGTTCTTTCACATTTCTGTAGTTAAGTCATCATGTATGATTTTTTTCTTATCTATGTACTTCACATTATTTTTCTGTTAGTTCTTTCACATTTCTGTAGTTAAGTCATCATTTATGATTTTTGTCATCTATGTACTTCACATTAATTTTCTGTTGGTTCTTTCACATTTCTGTAGTTAAGTCATCATTTATGATTTTTGTCATCTATGTACTTCACATTAATTTTCTGTTAGTTCTTTCACATTTCTGTAGTTAAGTCATCATTTATGATTTTTGTCATCTATGTACTTCACATTAATTTTCTGTTAGTTCTTTCACATTTCTGTAGTTAAGTCATCATTTATGATTTTTGTCATCTATGTACTTCACATTAATTTTCTGTTGGTTCTTTCACATTTCTGTAGTTAAGTCATCATTTATGATTTTTGTCCTCTATGTACTCCACATTAATTTTCTGTTGGTTCTTTCACATTTCTGTAGTTAAGTCATCATGTATGATTTTTTTCTTATCTATGTATTTCACATTATTTTTCTGTTAGTTCTTTCACATTTCTGTAGTTAAGTCATCATTTATGATTTTTGTCATCTATGTACTTCACATTAATTTTCTGTTGGTTCTTTCACATTTCTGTAGTTAAGTCATCATTTATGATTTTTGTCATCTATGTACTTCACATTAATTTTCTGTTAGTTCTTTCACATTTCTGTAGTTAAGTCATCATTTATGATTTTTGTCATCTATGTACTTCACATTAATTTTCTGTTAGTTCTTTCACATTTCTGTAGTTAAGTCATCATTTATGATTTTTTCTTATCTATGTACTTCACATTAATTTTCTGTTAGTTCTTTCACATTTCTGTAGTTAAGTCATCATGTATGATTTTTTCTTATCTATGTACTTCACATTAATCTACTTTTCCATCTTTTTAGCAATAGAGATCAAAACAAAACAAAGCTTAAATATTCACAACCTACTAGATGTTTCCCTTGTCATTTTTTTTGACAGACAATTGAAAATTCGTTTGATTTAGCGTGCACTGTGAGGCTGCTCGCATGCATGCAATTGTTTCTCAAGTTCTGCTGTAAAGTTATGCCAGTTTGCCATATCATGGAGTTGGAACTTTGAGGAGAGATGTTGCAGTTTTCGTTTGAAATATTCTCTGAGTTGATTATATTGATTAAAGTTTTGTATTTCCCTTGCAACTGTAGATTAATGTCATTAAAGATTTGGTTCAGGTTTCGTTAATAATTCCAAATCTAGCAGCCACTGATGGTTATTTTCTTTGTTAAATATGTATGTTTATCTTCACGAAAAAATTCTTAATCTACCAGAAGAGTTCTCGAAATCTTTTCAGTAATTTCCCTCGACTTAGGCATCCCCCGTAGAGGTACAAGAACAGCTCAGTGTGGGCGTAATCAACCTTCCCCAGATGATCAAGGAACAGGTATTTTTGAAGAGATCTGGTTTAAATATAACAAGCGATCATTGTTGTCAGATACACGATCTCTTTTAAGTCTACATTTTTAATATAATGTGTGTTTTAAGTCTTATATGCCTTCTCATAGCATATGTTCTTTAGTGGCCAGTACTTTAAACATCTTTTTTACAGTGATGCCATAAACACCACCCGAATAAAAGTGTACAATTTTGCTGAACCAGTAACGGCTATAGATTCGTTAAACTGCAGTTAGAAACACCAACAATCTGCGATGTCGTTTCACAGTTGCTGACAAATCACCAGCCATGTCTCCACTACGGCATGCTACTGGAGAACTTTATATCGGTGCTAATAGTTTTAGTCTGTTTTTTTATAGGAAAGTCCGAAAATACTGCTCCATGTTTCTATTTTCCGGTAAAGATATTTAAGACGGAATGACGATTGAAACATATTTCGAAAATGATAAAAATGACACTGTGAAAAAAGAAGTCCTCCTCTCAATGAGTATAATTGTTGTAGATATTCTTTTTACTCGTTCAGTTGCCCACTCACTTGTTCCACTTTCTCACACGCTAGAGTTTTGCAGCATTTAACGCAGCCGTATGCGCATGTCAAGTGTGTTTATAAAAATAACTTTGAAACAAAAAAGCTATCGATTCAAGAAGTCCACTTAATACTTTACTGAAAATAATTTAAATAGTTAATAATTAAATGTATTTTAGTTTATAATAGTTTCTAAAGCTTTTAACCAACCCATCATAACTAAACTTCAATTTTTGCCTTATTTTCATTTATTTATTTTAGTTAGAAAATCAACATTCAGTCTATATAAGTTCTATGTAAAAATGGCAAAAAGTCCTTTATATAATTGATGTGCCTTGCCATAACAGGATATTAAAAAACAATTAAAATCGGAAATAAAATTAATTTAAGAAATACAATATGTTTTTAAATTTTCATTTAAATAAATAGAACATTTGCTAACATATTTTTAAAAAAAGAAAATTAAGATTGAGAAGTTTTAAGTGAAAAATCTTACATTTTTATTATCACAGCATTATTTAAAAATATGATTATTCATACTTTCATTTCAAATTTCTACAAAATCCACTGAAATAGAAATGATAAAATGATAACTTAAGTTGGTATAATTGACTTTTCCATTTAAAATGAAATAGTTGAACAAACAAAATACCAGTATGTTTAAATCAAATATTAAATAAATAGCTCGATTTATGAATCAACACAAATAAAATATAAAACCAATGTAAAATTATTTTCTTTATCAAATGAATTACACTGCAGTTTCATGGTGACATCCAGCTGAAAGCCAGAGTTAATGAATAAATGTTTATCTTACGCTTAGAGGACAACTACTCCAACATTAGATTATGTCTTACTTTCTTTGTTCCATTATTTCACTTCATACATTTGCCAGTCAGATTTTTTCCTATAAAGATCATCAAGTCCAAGTACCGCTACAACGTGGCTGATGACCATCTGGAAGTCTGCTTGAGGTTGGCTATTAGAAACTACTTTTCGGACTATCATAATTTCGAAAAAATGAAACAAATTTTAATTATTTTTAAATTAGTTCATACAATAGAATTTATTTTCTGTTTTGTATTTGTAAAAATGTTAGTGAAATATTTTTTAAATCCTCATTTTGATATATTGTTAAGTAGAATATAACAATACACGAACCAAGAAAATGAGATGGCTAAACATAAACCTTGTTTTATGAGGTTGTTTAAAAAAAAGATGTAATTGATGAAACTATTTTTTAAACATAAAATAATTCCCGAAAATTTATTTTTCGATGACAATTAAGAAATATTCGTCGGTGTTCATTCCAGTAGGAGACATCCATTTTTCTTAGAAAAATACTTCAGTTTATTTATTTTATGCATTATTTTCCATATAAAATAAAAATAGTAAAAACTGCAATTTATTATTTGCTGTCATCCATGCTAAAATTGAATGGGGGTAATAAAAATTCAGGAAAATAAGAGAAAATAGCGTTTCTGACAAATTAAAATTGAAAGTAAAAAGTGTTTTCGTATGATCTGCATGCATCAAATTACTGTTCTCTTATCGATTGTCATTTTCACAACGTTATGTTCGACGTAACCCCCGACTTTCTTCGGGTGTATCTTGAACTCGGGAATCTTTCTGTCGAACACGGGAATCTAGGGGGAATTTCGAACGAAATCCTTTATTCACTTTACGGGGTCAGACGCTCTTGTCCAGTAAGCCATAACTGAATAGAGATCCTAAGTTATTTAAAATTGCATCTTAAGGGAAGGGCGCGTTGCGTAGTGGTTAGATAACTTCGAAAAAATCAGTTGTAAAAGTTATATTCTCCTGAAAGTGGAAGGTTCAGTTCTAAGTGTGGACGACCGATTAACTATTATTGCGAATTACTTAAAATCTTTATAAAACCGTGACTGACGGAACAAGAGCAAGCTAACCACGTGAAGTAAATAAAGGTGTCTGCTGGAAATTCCGTCCAGATTTCTGTGTGTGACAAATGCATTCCCGCATTCGACAAGATACGCTTGCAGGAAGTCAGAGGTTACACCGACATTTATGTTATAAAAATCACACTCAAGATAAGAATAGTAGTCCGATAAATCAAAATGAAACGAATAACAAATCATCATATCAAATGACACACACACTTATATATATATATATATATATATATATATATATATATATACGTGTATCTATGTACTTATATTTATATATATATATATATATATATATATATATACAAGCATCTATAAATATATATATAGACAGAGAGATGCGCGTATATATATATATATATATATATATATATATATATCTGAGGCTCTCAGAACTCAGATTCCGCTGAAACATGTATGCACATATGTAACCAATAATGCTTGCATAATAAATATTCTGAGTATATATATATATATATATATATATATATATATATATATATATATATATATATGTATACACACATAATATTATTTATTATTGGTTACATATGTGCATGCATGTTTCAGTGGGATCTCAGTTCTGAGAGACCCAGCTCATCAGACCGAAAAAAGGAAATATAACGTGTGTCGCTTTTTTTCTGTTTGATGAGGTGGTTAGTGTAATATACATATTGTTTAGCTGCTCCTCTATCCTTCGCCGATTACTTTTTAGTAAAATCAAGGGTTTCAGCGGATCTTCATCTATGAGACAAAACTAGACACACACACACACACATATATATATATATATGTGTGTGTGTGTGTGTGTGTGTGTGTGTGGTGTAAGTAAGTATGTATGTATGTGCTTTGTATATGGCGCGAGAGGAGAAGAGGAGGAACAGAGCAGAAGGGAGCGGAAGAAAGAATAGAGGATAGAAAGGAGCCCATAGAGAGATAGTGAGATAAATTAGATGTAAGGTACCGCTAAATGTGCATAGAAATGGAAAAGGGAACTGATTATTCCATGGAACAAGTCAATGAATTAGCCATCCGGATATGGTAAAAATGAAATAAATGTGTCTCCCACAATATAATGATCCAAATACAAAAATATTGAAAATGAGAACATGTTGTTGTTGTTGTTATTATTATTATTATTATTATTATTATTATTATTATTACCTTTCTTGTTTTCTCTTTCCTTTCGTTTTGAATATGCATTGATCATATTCATAGGTCGCACAATTTATCCTTTTCTTCTGATGTGAATTCAACATTTCAAACTCATCCCTTTTTGTATGACAAAGTCGACCTGAAAGATTTTTAAATGTGAACATCACGTCTATATTCCTTAGTAGGTCTGTCCATGTGTTTTGCGGTCTGTCAATTTTACTTAAAATTTATATATATATATATATATATATATATATATATATATATATATATATACAAGTGAACGTGTCTCTGTGTGTGTGTCTGTCTGTGTACATTTCCCTACGCAGTAACTCAGTCAATTTTTAGTCTGTTCCTGTATCTACAATCTCTCAACTTCTAGTATCTGTTTTTTTACAATATTTCAATTTAAATTTTCATGTATGTGCTAAGAAGCAAAAATTATAGTCACTCACATCTATAGTGCTAATAACATTTACTCTGAAGAGATGAGCTATTAATAAAGAATCCATGGATTAAAGACAAAGTCTTAAATAATTATGTGTACTCCTTTGTCAAACGATTCATTTTGTTGTAAGTCTACATAATTTAATTCAGATATTCCATTTATATTATTGCTTTATCTCGCATGCTAAGCTTTCTTTATCTGGTTGGGGTTGTCTTATAAGTATTTATATGAATATTTATTTTAACTGCATTTCAGTATTTCACTTAATTTATATATATATATATATATATATATATATATATATATTCTTATTAGTAGTAATCTGAATTGTACTGGGTTTATATAACTCACTAATCGTTCATAAACCAAAAAATCTTAAGCCAGAAACAGATAACTTAAACTGTAAGCTACAAAATTATCATATTTCATAATTTAGTACTCATATATTGTTTAAAACATAAACCAAGACTGCGATGAATGGGTTGCTAGCCACAAATAGTGTATTTCATCTTTAGTTACAATTGTTTCAAGTGTATTCGGACAAATCCACACACACATACATTGATTGCGAGGTCCATTGCACAATTAATTCAATGCTCAAATTCTATTACTCATGCGGATAATTACAATGGAATGGTATATCCACCCAATTTCGGATATACTTTGTCAACACCGATAAAGCATTTGGACCATTTTTCGGTGCTAATGCAGAGAATGATCCGCGCTATTTTTTTAATCCTATTTCCACGTTTAATTAAAGTTTTATGATATGTTTTTTATTCAATTGCAAGGTTATAAAGTACAGAATAGGTACAAACCACCCTCCGCTCCCCATGTTAAGAATGGCTTTTTAAATAATAACGTTATTATTTCAGCATGGATCACTCTCTGCATGAGTACCCATTTTTTTAATATTCATAAAAAATAAAACTTTTTTCAAAATAAATAAATAAATAAATGTTTGTATATGTGACAAATAATCGTTTAGTTACGGCAACGTCAGTAAATACAATATGTTACGTGCGGGGTGGGTTGGGGGACTAAGGGAGCGACTATTATTTTTTCTGCTGGTCACCATGGAACTCAACGCCCAAGGAGTAACAAAATGTAATTTTTTTGTCAAATAAATAAATTTCAAGCAATTTTTGCAATAAATAATAGATAGCGACTTCGTTAATTTTACGACTCGACCCAGCATATAAACACCCTAACTTCCCCACGTTAAAACGGCTTTCGGAATGAACACCCCATACCTCCCCATATTAAGAACGGCTTTCGAGGTTTATAGAAGGGCGTTTTTTTACCATGGGGAGGTTAGGGTGTTTATAATACGTTGAGGCATGTCGTAAAAATGAAACAGTTTAGAAAAAGTTAAAACAAACTTTTTTTATGTAAGCACTGCCGTGAAAAGAAACTAAACAATTAAAACGTAATGTTTCATGAGTGAAAAGCCTTAAGTACATAAATGAATTAAATTTTTAAAATATGGGATTATTTTTTTTTGTGTGTGTGCTAATGCAGAGAGTGATCTGCGCTATTTTTTTTAAATCGTATTTCCACGTTTAATTAAAGATTTATGATATGTTTTTATTCAATTGTAAGGTTAAAGTACAGAATAGGTACAAAACACCCTCCCTTCCCCATGTTAAGAATGGCTTTTTAAATAATAACGTTATTATTTCAGCACGGATCACTCTCTGCATGAGTAAGTTTTTTTGTTTTTTTTACTTATCTGGTAATTCGAGAGTATTTGAAACGGAAGTTACGAGAAATAAAACCGGGCAAGTCTCGCAGAAACGAATTCGAAAAATATTTATATTTTATTTAATATTTTAATAATTCGCGAGGTAAATCTATTTTAATGACATAAAAACATCCCTCCACTCTAAAGATGGGTTGTCTGAAAATTTCAAATAAATTGGTAACGTAGAAATATGGTTTTATTCACTTTTAACGAACAAAATTTACATTTTTATATATATAAATATATGGCAGTGTACTTATCATGTAAAAGGTTTATTGAATATAAATAAACTTTTTCCTATCAAGCCTTGTTCCTAACTTCGTTAAATTTAGCAATTCTCACTATTGAATGCCTCATATATATATATATATATATATATATATATATATATAATAACAAATTCAATTGAAGTTACAAAAATGATCCAAGATGGTAAAACTAAAGTATATTATAAATATTAAAGAATTGATATTTATAAACTAATCTCAAGCAGATGTAAAAGCTCGATAAAACCAAGTAGGAGATAGAGCTTATAATAATTTTCATTGTACATATTTGTGAATTATTCCACGGATTTCGGCCTCTGGGATTATTTTGAACCATCTTCCAATTACGAGATTTCCTTGGATTTTACTTGTGCGGATGGAAAAGTAAATTAATTTTCTTTGACTTACATTTTTAGATTTTACCTTCATTGGATGATTTTCCTTTCACCTGGTTGTCCATTCACAAAAAATCACCTTTTTCCTCACCATGTTCCCTCTGCTTCACTTTTTGTTATCAAGTAAGATCTTTGACTTACTTGCAGTTTCATCAAACACATTTGTATGCAAAATCTGATCCAGCATTTTACTAATTCCTACCCTCTTATTAGAAGGAAAGCATTTCTTCGAAACCTTGCGGATCAAGCACTATCCACTTATTAAGTGTTTCCTTTTAAGATTAAATATGTTAACTCTTTTCAAAGTGTTTTTTAACTTGTTTTATCACAATTTGCTTATATATATATATATATATATATATATATATATATACTACTTCTACTACTTCATTTACTCACATAAATTTAATGTACGAAAGTATAGATTTATGCGTAAACTTTAAGTATTTACTTCAAAAGTGCTCAATACGTAGGTAGAGCTAGTTAGTAATTTATAAAATATATATGTCGACTAAGCTACACTGAATATTCTGCGTTTCATCCACTGTAGGATTCGTCAGTGTATAATGCAGTTGATTAGTCATGGCGATATATTTATATTTTGTATATATTAAGCCAGTCTTCTACTGAGGAAGTGTGAGTACTTGTAGAGTAGAAGGAAAATACGAACGAATTCGTATAATCGTGTGAAAATGCCGCTCGTAGGATTCGTCAGGCTCGTCATAAGCCTGACGAATCCTACAGTGGATGAAACGCAGAATATTCAGTGTAGCTTAGTCGCCATATATATTTTATAAATTACTATAAATATATATATATATATATGTATGTATGTATGTATGTATGTATAAATATATTCATTGATGCATGTGCATATTAATCTGATATATATTTCCTATATATAATATTTTGATTGCAGCAATTCCCCTCAGGACCAAACTACCGTAGGCTTGCACTGATAGATTCCATATGCATTTTTTTTGTTTAAACTGTTATCCAACATCTTTTGTAACTGTCGCACGCTGTTACACATTTATTCATTATAATAAAATCTAAAATTATATCCTACGAGCGGCATTTTCACACGATTAGACGAATTCGTTCGTATTTTCCTTCTACTATACAAGTACTCACACTTCCCCAGTAGAAGACTGGCTAAATATATACACAATATAAATATATCGCCATGATTGATCAACTGCATTATACACTGATAGATATAAAAGTACTTTTACTAATCGAAAATAAATGTTTCTCCCCACTTTCATTCCGGGTATTTTCATTGGTTAAATAACGTAAAATCTTTTATTCCGGATTATACATTAATACAAAAAACGAAGAATTCGCATATTCACTAACAAGGTCTCTACTTCTATACAAATCAATATTTTCATGAATACGAACCCAAGTAAAAATATGCAGGAACTCTCATAACCATAACTTCTCGTAGTTACACTCTCATATTTACCTACATACACCCAATATTGTCACGCATTATTTTAAAAAAATATACTTTCCTATCGTCACATTTCCGAGAGGTTTACAACCTTACCATAACATTTACTTTTCCTAAACAAAACGTATTCATAATAAAGTTTTAGAGGTAAGTTGCCGAATATTCTTTCTTAAACGTTTTCATTGATTGAACATACTGATCGGTCGTTAGTTTTAGTGCCGTGAGCGTCCTAGATTATAAAACCGAATCTTAATAAAGCTTTTTTATAATGGCGGTTTTCCAGCGTCCTAAATTATTGAATGGCAAAATGAACGAATCTTAATAAACAAAACTTATTTCCCTTTTTTAATGTTTGTTTTCAGCGTCCAAACTGATGACATAACTAAATGAACACATTTGAGTAAACTTCTTTTTTTTTCTTTTTTAGCTTCCAATATTATGAGATGACTAAATGATCGAATCTAGTATAAAATACGAACCTCATTTTTTTAGTGTTAGTTCTTGGCGTCCGAAATTATGACTAAATTGAACGAATCTTAGTAAACGAGACACACTTTTTTTATATGTTTGGTTTCAGTGTCCTATATTATGACATGAAAATTTGAACGAATCTTTCCCCACTCACAGGATGGGGTGTCTATTATAAGAGCCGTTCTTAAAAAGGGGATGTCGCTGCTGACCAGATGAGGTTGGGAGGTCAGTTCCGAAAGCCATTCTTAATATGAAAAGGTTGGAGGTGTCCGTTCCGAAAGCGGTTCTTACCATGAGGAGCTGGGGGACACCGACAGCAGCAACAACAACAACATAAACAGTACTGCACTCTTTTTACGAAGGGGGTGATGATAGAACATGTTTTACCTTAGATTCACCTACACACTTTCCTTTAAAATGACGACTTTATAAGTTTTCCACTATGCTGATTAAGAACATCTGATTTATATTTGCGGGATACAAGTAGTTTGTCCCAATACATATTATACACTTTATATCTCCGCCAGATTAGTATGCACGAGCGAGGATCAAATCTAATTATATCCAACAGACACTTCGCACCCCACACTTATTTCTTGGTTAATAGTATTTGCGCGTGGGAGTCTTGACACCGACTAACAAAGTTAAATTTATGGCAAATATTTTTGCAGTCGCCCACACTACTAAAATGGGGTGACCATTCTAAAAACCGTTTTTAGCGTGTGAATATTGCCAGTGACCAGTAAGAAAGCCATTTTATATATAGTATTGTTGCCAGTGATCAGTGCGAAAAGCGTTCTTAACATGAGCAGTTTGGTAGTGTCTATTCCGGAAACCGTTCTTAACATTAGGGCATTGGTTTTTGGGCAACAACAACAACAACAACAACAACAACAACAACAACAACAACAACAACAACAACCGTACATTCAATTTTTCTAAGAGAGGAGAAGGGTATGCTTCCACCGGGCAACGCCGGTTAGCTGATTTTGCTAGTTATATATATTATAATGTGCATATTATTCATATATATATATATTTATAAATATATGTATATATGTGCATATATATAGACGCATATATGTGTGAATACATTATGTATATATATATATATATATATATATATATATATATATATATATAGGGAGAGAGAGAAGCAATTATATATGTAGATAGATAAATATCTAAATAGAATGACAAGAACACAGATAATGAAAGAGACAGATAAACGGACACAGTGACATATTGACAGAAATGCAGATAGCTATGACACAATACACCGTTAAATATATACCAGAATAGAGAAGGGAACTTATTAAAAAAATGAAACAAGCTCTCGAATGAGGCACCCGGAAATGTAAAAAATGAAAAATTATAACTTTCATAGAATAAAAAAAATGAAAATACAAAACTATCAAAGGCAATGAACGTAGTATTATTTTCTTCTCTCCCTACGTTCCCAATCTACATTGCTCATAATTCATAGGTCGAATAATTTGTCCTTTTCTTGCGTTTCGGGTTCACCATTTTCCAAGTCATCCCTTTTCAATATGTCGACGGACGAACGACAAAGTCGTCCCCAAGTGATCAGCGCTTGCATTTATAAAGATTGGGACCTAGATATTGTGCACAGCCGAATTAAGACCCGTGTCCTTCCGCGCAAGTGATTACGGCCTATAGATTTAAGACGAAAAAGACAAGCAAAGAAAAACGTAACATTAGGACAGGGACTGTTTTCAGTGTGAGCATTCAAGTAAGTTTCGCCTCCTTTTCATAGGCCTCGTTTTACACACACACACACACATACACACACACGCACACACACATATATATATATATATATATATATATATATATATATATATATATATATATATATATATATATATATGGTAGACATCGTTATAATTGTGAGAAAAACGGATTTGATTCGTTATTTTTATTCAATTCACTAACACTACATCATTTGAGACTATCTGATTATCCATCTTGTTTTATCGCTATCACTCTCCGTTGTAAGTTATCATCGTCCAAAGAGGTCACCGATGTTCACTACGGATCTTAGAGCAAATTCGTGAGCCGAGATCATTTTATCACTGTTCTTCTACTATGAAAATCCATGCTTTCTCGCAATCACGCAACGACACAGGCAAATTAGTAGATATTTAACTAAATAGTATAATGTATCGAGGTTACGAGCTTGTCTGTACTTGAAGAGATTTGAATGAGAGATCTCCCTCTCTCACTCTCTCACTCTTCCTCTCTCGCTCGCTACCTTCCTGTCACGCCCTCCTTCATTATATGTATATATATATATATATATATATATATACAGTTTAATATAATTTAGTTACAGTTTAATATAATTTAGAGGTAAAATATCCAATGAATTTAACAAGGTTTATACAAGAGTGCTCAATACCAGAGTAGAAATGGACTTTTGTAAAATCAATATCGCCTGATGATGCCTCTAGTTTGTTATAGCAAGGGCTAGGACAGCAGCATATTCTTTTCTTTTTACCCTCGAGTGTATATCCGTTTATATCTTATATACTTGGGTCTCTGTTGATTAACTATGTCTAACTGTGTCGAATATGTACTCGAGACTCCAAACAATGCATAGAAAATCCTGTTGTCATAGCCCTAGTTATAACTAGTTTATTGAAATATACTCATGAATGTGTAGCTAAAATAAATAAAAAGTATATATATATACTATTTCATGTGTTTATATAAAATCTGAACTGGAAACGGTTTACATGGTATCTCTCTCTCTCTCTCTCTCTCTCTCTCTCTCTCTCTCTGTATACATACAGAAAATCATACATACATACGCACATACATACACAAATGCATACATACTACCACAGCTCTGCAGTGTGGCTAGACAATCATAAAGTTCAAGCCAGTGTTGTTAGTAGCTCTATCTATCAGACCACTGAGGCATATATTCATTATTTCATGTATCAACGTAAAGTTTTATAAGTTAGTATAAGATATTAGGTATAATTTTAGTATTTACCTATAAACTGCTGAGCAGAACGTCGTAGTGTTTCAGGAAAATGTATATAAATATGAAGTTACACGGAATTTTCAGCGTCTCATTTTTTAAGGCTCTTTTAAAGCGCGACATCAGTTGTTGAATGAGAATTGCTTTTAACTCTATTTAGACACACACACACACAAGCACGCAACACACACATGCACACACACTCACAGACACACACACAAATATATACATATGTATATATATATATATATATTATAATAAATATATTTCAGTTTGCTGTTCGAAGATCGAAAACATCATTGACCTTATTGTAAAAACTCGTGAACGTATTTACTAGATATTCCAAACCTCAACTTCTAAGAACGTCGGATTACTGTGGCTGCATTAATTAATTAGAATTTTACAAGACGTAAAGCAACACTGAAGTGGCGTATTATTGGTAATATTGATTTTAATTATGTGATATCTATGGTAGTTGTTTTGTATTATATATATGCTCATTTTTAGAATGTGAGAGATGATATAATGATGTTTACAGTCAAACAGCGTCACAACTTACACGCACCATGACAACCAATACCCCCTAATCTTTTGCAAGAGAGGCGAGTTCTCTGCGACTAAAGTGACCGCGCCACACACATGAAAGTCTTTTAGCTAACACAGATCAAGTAAACATGAGGTAAATCCGAATATTGAATGTAATACTTCGTCTCAAACAAGAAGTGTGTCTATCCACCCACCTAGAACTACAAACCGAGGTTTCACAACTAGGAATTTTACACTCGCGAGGTAGATGTCATCAAACACCTAGTAAGCGAATTAATATTAGAATTTTCAAAATGTGAGATGCTGGTTTCGAATCCCGAGTTTGGATTTGTAAAATTAGTGCGCCAAAATGAAGGCGAAACTCGAATCTTGGATTTCCGGTTTGTTGGGCGCAATTGTGTGTGTTAGCTTCGACGTTGCTTCACTGTGCAAATAATTATATATATATATATATATATATATATATATATATATATATATATATATATATAACCTGTGTGTGTGCGCACGCGTGTGTGTGTTTGTTTCAGGTTAATATTTTTCAAATGGTAAAACAACCTATGAAGATGTAACGAGGTTAATGGTAAAGTACTCAATACCGAAGTAAAGCAAGATACACTTTTTATTTATTATACCTAAGAATTTATCTTAGATTTTGCCGGGGCAACATCGGTTGACCTTGCTGATAGTCAATTTAGAATATCGAGCAATTTTATAAAAAGAGGAAGACGTTAGATAATATCCATTATTATTGTTTTTTTTTTTAAGTTATGTAGAAAAAGGTATAAAGACATAATTTTATTTAATGTTTAGTCAAATATTTTGGTCTACATAGAAACAATTTCCGGTAGGCTAGCTGTTGAAATCGCAAATAAATGGTATTCGACCTTTGTGTTTTAAAGGTAATTATGTATAGCTTTGTCCCGTCATAAACTGTAATTAAATATACATACGCACACAAATAACTCAAAATTAGACAATCCCAACGCTAGACGGCCATAGACGAACACCCGCATGTACACACGTCGAGTTGCCGAACACTTTTGTATTGCTTCGGCATCCGAGTATCGGGACCCAAACAAGATTTTTTGTAAGGTTTTACTCCCTTCGCCTTTGTTTTTCCAAAGGCATCCCAGCATAAATAAATCGGTGTTAATATTATTTATGCAGTAAGATAAAATATATCACCTCTAGCAAAATACCTGTAGCATTTTGTTGAGATTTATCTGAATTCTTTCAAGTGACGTCAAATTGGATACAAGTATTTCAAACAATGACAGAGTAAAACATAATTAGTAATATTTTTGTAGAGTACATATTAGTCCAAACAAACATAATTGTAAAACTTGCTGAAGCCGCCGATATGAATTCCTAATCTAATTATCCTCGTATACTATTACATATCAATATATTGTTCACATATACTATTGAATTCTCATTATTATCATTGTCAAACATCAGAAGTATGTGAATTTTTCGGAATCTCTCCAGTCTTGCTAGTCTATTTATTGAAGGTTTGGCATAAAGGCCTACTACACAAGATTTCCAGCTACTGTATAACTGAAAATGTTTTATCGATCATTAAATCATTTCTCTCAGATAGGCTCATAAGAGTAGTTGTTGATGAACAGAAATCAGAGACCCACAGTATTAATGCTGGAGTCCCTCAGGGGTCCATACTGAGCCCAACTCTCTTCCTGATCTACATCAATGATATCCCAAAACACATACTAAAATCTTTCGTTGATATATATGCTGATGACACAACCATCTATGGCAACACATCAAAGACCGTAAATGCTGATGTTCTCTCTGAATCTCTCTCCTCTGATTTTGAGCGCATGGTACAGTGGGGAAATGGGTGGCTGGTTACCTTTAATGCATCTAATACCAAGCTCCTATCTCTACATCATAAACGCTCTGATCACCATCTGGCATCAATTGAAATGGATGGCTCTCGTCTAGGGGAGGCCCCAGGATTTGATAAGCTTCTGTGTTTGACCTTTACTCCTGATCTTAAATGGAACACGTACATCAAGTCTGTGGCCACAGCCGCTTGGAAAATGGTGGTATCCTTCTACCGCTGCAGAAGTTATCTCACTAATGATGCAATTCTCTATCTATATAAGAGCCAAAGATGGAGTACTGCTGCCACATCTGGGCGGGAGCTGCTAAAAACAGCCTATCCCACCTTGACAGAGTACAAAATAGACTTCGTGGCATGGTGGGGGATGCCCTTTTCTCTACCCTGCAACCTCTTTCCCACAGAACAGCCGTAGCGAGCCTGTCGTAGTTCTATCGTTATTTCGTCTGAGCTCCATTGACTGGCCCCCCTCGCCAATCTTTTTCAAAAAACACCCGACTAGCTGAAACCACCGTAAATAATTTTCCCCACTCCCTATCTGTGCCTAAATCAAAGCGTAGATTCCATGAACAAAGCTTCTTTCTTAGAACTGCACGCCTGTGGAAATTTGTTCCACTTGCCTGTTTCCCTCGCAACTTCAACCTGGATGTCTTCAAGTCCAACACGCACAAATTCCTGATGAACCGCCTTCCTAAGTAATGACACCTTACCAATTCTCCAATACTATTGCTACACTATCCCTTTGATTACTGTACACACAATAACCCTTATCCCCGAGTAGCCATTGGGTCTTGATAAGTGGTGAACTCCATGTAAAAAAATAATAGATCTATTTCACATTAACCACCTCTACAACCTGTAGTTTTATTTTATAGTCATATTGATCTGTTAGTTTGTTCATTGTCATCAATCTTAATACAATAAATATAGGAGCATATATAGTACATATTTCTAACTTCACATCTGTATATATTAGTGGCATGGTAAGGCCACAGGTGAGACAACCAAGAAAATCTCACGCCAAAGCAGCAAAACTTAAGCTTATCTGCCAGGACACTATGTATACAATGTAGGTAAATTTGGGAATATATTATTGGTTTAAAAATTGTAGATTCTTTTTGACGAATTGTCATAAATTTTAACAATAGAATAGTATTATAATATTCAAAAAGTCTGCAAATTTTTATGTAGTTTCGTCCACTAGAACCAAAGATATGCGTATTATAATATTCAATTAAGCTACGTATATACATATTCCTATACACACACACACACACACACACACACACACACACACATATATATATATATATGTATGTATAACCTTTTTTGGCAATATTATAAGTTCTAGATCTCAGTGATTATTGACTAGAATTTAACAAATAAAGGCTCGTTGGAAAGGTAATGACCTGGATTGTGTAGTAAACTCTGTGGGATTTGCCCTTAATGTTGAACATTAAATGGATCATTCATCATCCAGTGCCATTTTTTTGGCATTTTTTACAGTAATAAAAGTTTTCAATCATAATCATTTGTTTCCTAGTGTTACATATCAATTACAAAACATGTATATTTTTGCTTTTTATAGTTGAAATCAGTTGCACCGTGTAAAAGGTTTATTTGCTACTGCAGGTATTCGTAATCATAGCTTATTTCCAAAAGAGGGGAGATTGTTATATCTCCCCTCTTTTGGAAATAAGCTATGATTATGAATACCTGCAGTAGCAAATAACCTTTTACACTGTGCAACTGATTTCAACTATATATATATATATATATATATATATATATATATATATATATATATATATATATACATATATATATATACATGTATATATATATATATATAAGGTTGTGTGTATGCATATGTTTAGAAATACTCATATTTTTTCATTAAAGACACTAGTGTTTCACGCTTCCGCAATCATCAGTGCAGGTGGTTATGAATGCAAGAAATCGAGGAATTTACGGTCCGCTACAAACTTATTTTTACTTCATTTACAACGGTGAACAGGCATCTTGCTACTCATCTCTCTCCATAATACCCCTGCAACTTATGTTCCCGATAGTAACCCCCTACTGCCTTTTTTTGGATGAAAATTGAATAATAAAAAAAAACAACATATTTTTTAAACATTTTTTCAATTATATCTACAATAATATTAAAAACACATTTTCTGGGATTTTGTTTCTTCCTTGTTTTGTTAAACTTCGAAACGATATTTTATTTAAATATTCACACACATTTATATGATGTGCCTTGGAAGTGTTCGTACCGAGGATTTGTAATGTGTCGATAATTATAGCACAATAAAGAATTGGACAAATTTAATTTAAGAAGAAAGTTCGATTTGGCCCAGGTTAAGCTGATATAAAGCCTAGCATTACAAACACTTTTGAGTTTTAATCAACGCACAAGCATAAAGACCCACCAGATAACATAAACAGTAGGTTCTTTGATAAGACAGAAGCGCATCAGTACTAAATGATTCTGTTTGAAACACCATTGAACTATGATAGTTTATTTCTATATTTTAAAGTTTTTTTTCAAGCAATTATGTAAATATTATTTTATTTATAATATAAACGTAAATTCTTATGTATATATATATATATATATATATATATATATATATATATATATATATATATATATATATATATATATATATATATATATATATATATGGAGTAAGTTATAAAATATATATGGCAGTTAAGCTGCACAGAATATTCCGCGTGGATGAAACGCGGAATATTCTGTGTAGCTTAATTGCCATATATATTTTATAACTTACTACCTAGCTCTATCTACGTATTGGGCACTGTTGAAGTAAATACTGAAAGTTTACGCATAAATTTATACTTTTCCTCTATTAAATAATGTGATTAAATGAAGTAGTCATATATATATATATATATATATATATATATATATATATATATATATATATATACAGATTTGTAAATGCATATATATAGATTATGTGTAGATACTAATATACATTATATATGTGTTGGTATATGTATATATTACACATGTGTATATATGTATATGTGTGTGTATCATGTATCGCAATTAGGGTCTACACGATATTATCTCATTTAACAAACATCGGCGTGTGTTCTTAGTGCTTGGTTTACTTCCCCTTTGATCAGATTTAATGCTTATATTTTACATTCGCCGCGTTTGATCTGTATTAGTCTATAGACTTTCTTTTATGTGGCGTGGTGGCTCAGGTGGCACATCGAAGACCTTGCATCAAATGATTCGAGGTTCGACTCCTAAGTCCGGATATATTCTACTGACGAACACTATTGAAGGCGAAACACGAAGCTAGAAATTCTTGTTTGCGGATTTCGCGCTTCGTGTAAGCGGCGGCGTTATTTTATTGTGGACATACATGTTATTTTGCTTTCAATATATATATTGAAAGAAAATATACATATGCGTGTATGCGTGTCTGTGTGTTTAAGTCAAAAGATAAACTTTTTGTAGTCATGTATATGAAGAAAGGAAAACATACAATACATTTCCAATTCATCAGCACCTCGTCTCAAAACGGATTTAGTAACTGCTTTCTGCAGTTAAAAATATATGTTATAAGGGCAATATGGCGTAGAGATTGTATGCATATCAATTCGAATGAAGGGGCTAGATCTCGTTAAAATAACGCCACCTATGACGATACCTACAAAAATACCTAATTATCTGTATTCCCGCAAGTAATTCTTGTAGAATTTAAGACTTGTTCACTGACGTTAAGTGCATGTTTCTCGTCTCATTTTTCTCCTTTCTTTTAGCGTCTTATTACTTATATATTTACTTATTACATAAGTTAAAATGTATCTATTTGTTTTGTTATTTAATGCTTCTCCCTTTCTTCGTTATTTACTCACGTGGTTAGTGTTCTTTGTATTTTGTTTATGGTTATAAGGAACATACGTTTATCGAGCGATTCTGTTCGGCTGACACATTTGAGAAATCCCCAAAGATCTGAGTAATGTTTGCTGTTGTAGAATGCTGTCAGATATTTTACTGACTCGTTTTTTAAAGACTTTGGTTCGTTCTCGGTTGCGATAGTAAAATAAAAATTAACCCTTATTGTTCCTCTTTCTAAGTCTATTATCTGATTCTTCCTTACTGATACTGTCAGATCACTTTGTTTGAAAATGCCAGCTTCCTAACCTTCAACTACCCGATCCTTAATGTTATTGTTTTTTTTTAAATTTCATTTGAATAACTTAATTAAGATCTGTTAAACCCAAAACAGTTTTTTTTTACAAACCTAGGAAACTAAAATCTAGGAATAAAACTTCTTAGAAACAAATGACCTTAAGTATAAAAACTTTTACGAGAATGAATTTAATTGACATTAAATAACCTGGATGGATTGATGTGCCGTAAAACCAAACGATCACCAATACTATACATATTCTAGATGTCAAATTTAACATCGAGTCATCACACGACTAGCATTACTAATACATTCAAAAACATGTATATTTTTTATGTGATGCCATTATTCTTTTATTAATATTGTTTGAAGATATATGAAACGTTACTCTATACTACTAATATGCCAATGTAAATAAGTTTGGACAGTGATCGTCAGCATAACAGGATGAGAAACAATGAGTGGAATCGGTATTTTTACTGATGATATTAACCTAAGGGTAGGCTTCTAGTAGAGAGAAAATTATGTACGCCCGATATTGTAGACGCGATTTGAAAATACGTAAGAAGATGTAATGTGTGCTGCGCGAATTTCTAATAGAGAAACTTGATCAAATCAATTCGCACCAGCACTGCAAAGACATGTCTTTTAGACTTGAAATCAACCATCAACAACAATGTATATTAAAGAAAAAAGAAGAGATATCATAAACAATAACAGCATTTTGCTATGATTAAGTGGGGGTTGAGTCTGGTAAAAACACAACATCAATACAAGATAGAGAAATATGAAGACGTAAAAAGAGAGCTGAACCCGTGAAGGTTACATTACAATCATGCGATCTGTTGAGATCGGAGAGGTTTTTATTGGAGGCTTTTATTTCAACTTTAGGGACATCTGAAAAAGAATCACAGCTATTAAACGCTGCATAAAGATTTCTGAAGAATGTGCAATGTACCTCTGGGTAAAAGGGAATACCGAGAGGGTGGAAACAAGTATCTACATTGCAGTGATTAGATTTACTTATTCGTTGATTTAGTCTTAGTTTAATTTATTTTTACTTGTTTTATTTTTATTAATTCATTTAAATTTTTTTTTCTGGTTTTATATTCTGTTCGATATGGACTCGTCTTAACGAATATATTAGACACACCATTTGAACATTTGAACGTTACGCTCGCAAAGCTGTTGCTCGTTACTGGAAACGCTTAAACATTAATATGTTGTATTGTATTAAGCACTTTATTCAAATGCAAGTCAGATAATTAAGTCCCGCATCAACGACTCATCTTGATTGCATCTAAAATATCTTATGAGAGCCGGATAGAAAAACATCAATACAAAATAGAATGAAGATCTAAAAAGAGAGCTTACTCGTGAAGGTACGTTACAATTCTTCGAGCTGTTGAGTTTGGAGCAAGAGGATTCCTTCTAGGCTTCCTATATCAATTTCTGAGCCAGCTAGGAATTAAAGGTTGAAAAGGAGCAAGTACACACCTCATAGAGGTGACCGAACAATACGCAATGGGGATACCCCATGATATAGTAGCATGTGTCTACAGTTTAGGTATCTCTTTAAATAGATTCATTCATTTATTTAATCATTTTATTAGTTTATTTTGTATACATACACACACACATATATGTATATATATGCTATTATTATTATTATTATTATTATTATTATTATTATTATTACATTTTCACCCCAAACAAGGCACATTGACACCTGGGTGTAAGGGACTACTATCAGGAACATAAGCTACTGGGGTAGTATGTAGGGAGCTGAACAGCAAGATGTCGGTTCACGTTACACTTGAACTTCTGCATGTCAGTGGAGTTGGGGAAGCAGGGACTCCGAATGGAATTCAAAAGTCTAGTGGTTCTGGGGAAGAAACTACTGGAGTAGAAAGCTCTCTTACATATCGGGATCTTTACTGTGCGGAGGTGGGATTTAGCTGCTTGTCGGGTTTGTTGAGGGTATTTACGTCATGGGGACACAATTAAAATACTTGTCGAAGAGGCAGAGAGATGCAACATTTCGTCGATGAGACAGAGGCTGAAGCTTAGATGACATTTCATGCCCTATTAGGTTGACTCTCTTTTGGACCTTGTCTGGGAGCGAGAGACTGGTAGCAGTTGCACCAGCCCAACTATGACAAAAATACTCCATACATGGGCGAATGGTGGCCTTCTAGAGGTACAGGATACTTTCGGGCATAAGTAGATTTCTAGCACAGAAGAGAGAGCCTACTTCTTTCGCAGCGGTCCTGGAAATGTTCTCAATGTTATTGTTCCAGCTCATGGTTCCTGCTAACTTTAGGCCTAGGTGTTTAAAAGAAGTACTTTCAGATAATGCATCTTTGGCCATGGCTATTGGTGGTAGAGAATGTCCGTATATGGAGGCGATAAAGGGCAAATATAAATGCAGTGGTGTAACCAAGTGCAACCAAGAAGCACATATAAGGTAAATTAGGGTCTTCTCTGTAGATACCCCTACCATACGAGAAGCCATCTTTAATGTAAGCGCAGATTCCATGCCCATGGCAACCGTGGAGGTCAAGTTTAGATGTTAGAGTATTCATTAATTATGAACTTATCTAGGGAAGTGGTCGGTCCTATTCCAGTTTCGCTTAGAAAGAATATGTCCGGTTTCGTCTCCTGTAATTGGGTTTCAACCTCTGGAAGGTTGGAACATAGACCCCTGATATTGGAGAAGGAGACATGGTAGTAGGGGTCTACGTTGGTGGATGGCGCTCTAGTTTTATTCGAGTTTTTTTCTGGAGATATTTCATGTTGAGGCTTTATGATTTGTGGAACAGGTCGGCATACTTGGTTAGAGCAGTATAGAGAGGGGAAGTAAGAGAGAAAAGGACAGGAATTTTTCATGTAGCACATGATAAGGTAAAGCCGTAACAATTACCAACTAGTATGGCATCGTGAGGCCCCACCAGAGACTACTGCATTGTCCAGAATCCATTCACCAAATGGCAATACAGCAGCCCCAGTACTTTGCACCTGTTGATAGGACAGCCTCCTTAGTGGTTAATCCAAGGTTCGGGTCCCTGTCTATCCGGCGGATTACGTCAGTCCAGACGAACCGTTTACCTACAGCACCCTTACTAGTGACATGTCCACAAGGATAGACATAGAGACAGAAAAATTTCTGATATCTTAGACTACTGTTCACAAAGTACTACTGACCTGGAAAGCACCTTTTCCTTCACCCTTTCTAGAAAAAAATCACTCATTTGAATGAGGACTGAGGGAAAAAAGGAGAAGCGAGAGTTACTGGAGCTGCCGATACCACATCAACTGCATTATTTACTCTCAATTTAAAAAATGGAATAGGTACGAGGGACATTAATATCAACTTTGTATAAGTCCGGCGCTCAATTATCAATTTCCGACTCTGTTTGAAGATAATCTCTCCCATATTAATGTGGGGATGTTTTTAGCGTTATCTATCTCGAGTTTGAATCATTTGAGCTTCACCTTATAATTAAAATCAAATAATGAACTTTTATCAATTTGTGAAGTCGGCTTAATTTTTTATTAATTTATATTTTTTGAGTTCAAGTTAAATCTGGAAGATTTTCATTTTCATGGGTGACTTTTCTCTTTTCGTTTTACATGTATCAAGACAATATTGGTTAATAGCATATTTGACAAAAAGATTTCAGAATAAAAAAGGAAAAAAAGAAAAAAAAACTAGACAAGATAGGTAAAGATTAAGTTTTTCTTTGGCCAATCCTATGAACGGTCCTAGGTAACTTACTAATGATACTGCCCATGTATTTACATTTTTTATTAGGTTTCTGCTATATGATTAATATTTTAGGAGATTTTTTGTTCTCCTAGGGTATTCTTTCCAATTCTCTCTTTCATTTTCGTGGCTTTGATGGTGTCTGCTTACAGAACTCCCAAGTACTTATAGGCGTCTTGTTTTCCAAAAGCCCTAATTTCTGTTTGGTTGGGTATTTCAATGCCTTTTGTCGTCTCCAGTTGCCCCTTTCTAATAACGAGTAGTACGCACTTTTCCATACCTTTTTTATATCCTGGCTGAAGATCCCGGTTTTGTTTATTAGTGTCTCTAGTTCCGTGTCGCTTCTTGAAAAAAAATCAGGTCGTCAATGTACATAAGGTGGGTTATTCTTTCTTCTGTATTAGAGAACTAGTATTCAGCTGAGAATTTTCTCAGTATATTGTTCAGGGGCATCATGGTTAGGATGAACGGTGAATCTCCTTGGAAGATGCCTCTTTGTATATTAACTTCTGTTATGTGTTGTCCATCAATTGTCAATTCCAGTATCCATGTTCTCATCGAATTTTCAATCATGTTGATGATCCTCCTTGGTATTTTATTAATTTTAAGCATTTTATTAACCAGGCTTGAGGGATCCTGTCGTACGCCTTTTCGTAGTCTATCCATGCCATGGCTAAAATCTTTTCTCTTTATTTTTACCTCCTTTAGGATTTTTTTGATCTATGTATAGAAGGTCATATGTTCCTCTCTTTCCTCTCTGGCATCCTTTCTGTTCATTAGTGAGAATTCCACAATTATTCTGGGAGTTTAAGATTTGTTCCCTCGTTTGTTCTGGTAGTATTTACCACATAGTGGATAAGCACAGTATAGGCCTACAGTTGCTGGAGGCTGTTCCTTTCTCTGTACCCGTCTGTATCGTTGCGGCTCTACCTTTGTTCATTAAATCTGGTACGATTATTCCTGCATACATCCTCTCATGTTCTGAGCTAGTCTTTAGTGTAGTCTTTTGAAGTTTTTGAACCAGTATGGATGTATCCCGTCATATCCTGGTGCCTTCCAATTTTCCATTTTTCCTATCTTTCTTTGCTGATTTCATTCACTGTTCCTTCTTCGATTTTTTGTAATTCTTTTTTCATGTCTTTCAGCCATTCGGCATTTCTCCGTCGTTTTCCCCATATTTTACTCCAGTAGCGTTTTATTTCTGTCGGATTAGTTCGTTCTGTTTTTGTTTTAACTCCGTTCACATTTTGGAAGAATTGGTTTTCATTGTTTTCAAATGTCCAGTTTTATTGCATTGTTCAGAGTTGTATCTATGTCGTCTTAATCTTCCTTTTCTTGCTGTTTTTTTTATTCAGATCTTCGTGTTTCTTGTTTAGTTTTTCCCTGCTGGTCACATTTCTAATTTTCAATTTTCTCCACGTCACTTACTTCTTGTTTATCGTGTTGGCTTCTTTTTTATGTTTGTTTTTTTGAGTTTTGTCGGTCCATTTTTTTCTTGCCTGTTTTTCTATTTTGGACTTCATACTTACCATCCTGCGCAAATTAGGTCGTTTAGGCCAGTGATTGTGTCTGTTGTGATGTGTGGGAGAAGTTGTTAACTTTCTTTGTTTCTGCTGTTAATGGCTTCTGTTCCTGGTTCCTTAATGATGGGAGCTTTGTTTTCCTCGTTAATAAACTGCATTTTTTTTCTATTGCTTCTGCTTTATCCTCTGTTAGCTTGTTTCATTTTTCCTGATTTTTTCGTTTGTAACGTCCAGTCATTGTAGGTCTTCAGTTTGTATTGCTTCTAATTGTGGGCTTCTACATATGTGGTTCCAGTGGGGGGGCTTTATGCTCAATTTCATTATTTATTTCTCGCTGTATTTCTGTTCATTTTAGTTTTGAGAGCCATCCTCTCTTGAGTGTCAGTCTTGCTTGGTCCGTAATTATTTGTTCTGTCGTATGGTAATCACTGGACAAGTCCCATAGTTCTTCCATTCGTTTGCGATAACCTCCGTATCTATTATTATTATTATTATTATTATTATTACTACTACTATTATTATTATTATTATTATTATTATTATTATTATTATTATTTTCTGTAATTTATTACCTAAAAACGGTTATAGAAAATAAGCTACATTCCAAACTTTTGGTTCACGAAGTTACAATTTTATAAAAATAAGCATTTAACACTTGATTAAAAAGTGTTTTAAGCTCATATTCGAAACCTAACCGTATTGGCAAAATAATATAATGGTTAATGTTTACCTTTGCATTATTGACTGCCGAAAGGGATTAATTCTTTTGCGAAATTTTCTCCTTATTTTGATTAGCGCCATTATACCCTCTTAGAAAGCGCTACACGATCGCAGATAATATGCATGAAGATGAGCTCGTTTAAAGCATCATTTATAAGATAAGCACTGGAGGCACTATGGAACGAAGTTTAAACGTGAGCGAATCCGCTGGGGCCCACACTGCGAGATTCTCCAAATACACAAGCAAGGATGAAATGCTTCTAGCACTTTGATTTGAACTGTGATTAGACACAAAAACGATGCAACAGTAGTCATAATGTTTTCTTTTTGTTTTTCATGCGCGTGCACTTCTCTGTAAGATGCCTTCTTTATCAGATGCTCAAGTTCAATTCAAAATAACATTTTCCTAAAGACAATACACACATTTGTATTATTTTGCGTTAAATCAAGGGCTACCTTCCTGGGGCTTACAATTGATTTCTATATGAAATGCATAGATATTTTAATGTTCCATTAAAATTATTATTTTATCTTTCAAACATTGCATTAGAGAATAAGTTGAGAGCTGCAATTCCCTTCTCTGCAAAATAGTATTTTAAAAGGTTATAGCGTGTTTTTCATCTCTTCGTATTACTGGACTCCAGGACAAGAATAGATCTAGTCGTGTGGATTATCGAGGTTTGTTCTATTACTTGAGGTTAAAACACTTAGTGGAGGTTTCCGGTAAAAGCCAGTATGAGTTAGCATTACCAAGGGGATCTTATTTGGTCCACAAACACAGTGTGATAGTAAATATTTAGTCAAGGTTTACTTTAGTAAAAACGTATCCTCATGCTAAGTCGTCCTGACACGCCGCTGTACTGAAAACTCCTAGATACTCCAGGAGCATATCTAGTAGGCATTCAAGTTCGGTTCAGTATGCATTGTAGTAGGGATTATGCAGAGGAGTCTGATTTCATATGCATATATGTATCATTATTTGCTCCTTATACCAAATATAAATAGAACATTTGTTAAATTCTAAACTAAAACTAATCCAAAGCTAACACATATTTAAGCCTAATATATGTTTTAATCTTAGTTCAGAAAACATCAGTGTGATTCGGTATGTACTCTATAAACCCACTATTTATCTTTTATAATTATTATGATGTGGATAAGTAATGTTTTCTATTTTATTCCACCCGAATGGATCACACGGAATCGCAAATTAAATTGTTATTGTTGTATTGTTGAAAGTTCCATTTCTCTGGTGCAAACATTGACGGTATGACACTCTAAGAAAACAACCCTTCTCATGAATCAGGGATGAATAATCGAATTCCTTCATACAGAGATATTGAAGCGATCAACATTTGCCATCCCCTTTTCAACGTTAAGGTGCTGATACAGTGGATGTCAGAACAGTTAGATAACGATTTCTACGATTTTCGGGTGGCGGCAGAGAGGGGAGTGACAAAGGTCGCTTTGGATGCCCATGCAATGTCACTACCCCATCGTTAGAAAAAGGTCATTTAGAATGATGAGTAAAAAGCTCTCTCGTTGTTATGGTATTACACTTGTCTTCGCAGATCTTCAATTTTATATTTTGCGTTAAAAATAAAATGCACCACTTTTGAAGGAATATGGTATATTTAATTTTCTTTCATTTTTATTTATCTTCAGTTGTTTAGTACACCGGTTTTTGTAGTTTGTGCTATCTCTCTCTCTCTCTCTCTCTCTCTCTTTCTCTCTCACACACATACACACACAATATCCTACAGTTATATATTATTGTGATTTATCACACCACTTCAGTGCGACTAGAGTAACACCCATCTTACACATTTAATCAAACATAATACTATCTTGTTTATGGTCGCTAGTTGTACGACAAGTCATAAAATTGGCGGTTGTTAATCATATATTCAATGTTCTTATATAAACATTGCCCGCTGCACATATTGGCTATAATATTGGTTTGAATAATTTTTATTTTAAATTTTATTCATGTTATGTATTACATTACACAATCTTACTCCAAATTTTCTAGAAAAAATCGTCAAATCTTCAGTCATTCAGCACTCACACAGTCTTTCATTTTCTGGCTTTCGCTCCTGCTCTCCTTCTCTCTCTCCCTCTCTTTCTCTCACATTATCTTTTTCTATCTATACTAGAATATAAAACGAGTATTGTCTTTGTGTCTATGTGTCTGTGAGTTCGTTCCCGATGGACTCGAAGACGGCTGGGTTAATTTTTATAAAATGTCACAAAGAAGTACATAATGTGTCTGGAATTGCTCTTAGATAAGGTTTTTATCAGAATGTTTCTACAGATATTAATAATCGATAATGAAATGATTTGATAGAAAGAAGAATCAAGCGAATTTGATCAAAATGAATAGGGGCGCTGCTTCAGAGAAGTTTTACCTATTATTTTAATATTATATAAAAGAAAATAAATTCATAAAATCTATACATAATTATAAATACATATTCATACATATAAAAAATACCGAAACTCAATCGAATTCTAAATAGAACCACATTTTATTTCACTTGATACGTTCATTTGTAAGTAAACTCCATTCATCTTGTTTTTATTTTCGAGAAAAGATTAATACATTTCTCTTTGACTTCTTAATGACCATTGAAGACATTTTTTTGCAGTTGAAAGAATTACAAGTCCATTTAGCCTTTCAGAAATGGTGCTTCTTTGATAGAAGTTTTTATTCGTTTTAGGATTGAAAAACAGCATTCTGCTTCTGATATAGTCAGGATATTTTCAAGTTTTATAATTTCACTATGATTTTTTCTAAATTGTTTTCCAAGATAAAATCCGAGAACTCAATTAATTTTTAATATTCATGAATATCTGCCCTACTGTGGTGTATCTCCAGCTACGTTTTTCTTAATCAATCATGGGATATACCTGAGTGACCACAAGTAACTCCTCTTACTTAAAAAAAAAGCAAAGATTTTCTTGTTGAACAATTTAGCCGCTATTAAATGTTTAGTGGGGGAATATATATCGGTTATCTAACGCAAATATAATCAAACACTTCTTTAGCTTCTGTGCTGAGTGTTTGTGAAGAATTCTCCCAGTACCGTACAACAATGTCCATTTGCATCTGTTCAGAGACATCCGTTGTATCCTCAGCAATGACAACTACACAGTTTGCTAATTTCTGCCATTATCTTCTTATGGCATATTTGTAGAATACAGTCAAATATGTTATTTTGAGTGATCGTGGATATACATTTAAAAATTGTACTTATTTCTAAGTAATTTCGTAAATCTGAATCTAATTTTATGATAATATTATAATTATCCCCAACCACTCAAAAAACTATTTTCAATAATTGTGCTGAAAAGCAAAATAGCGTCCATTCGCAGCTGAATATTTTGCTAACTGCATTTTATTTCCTCTGATGATATGAGCCATTGTTGAAAATCCATGGATTAAGGAACTTAAAATAACCCCGTCTATATATTCCTTTGTCAAACAATAAATTTTTAAATCGAATATATGTCTCTATATGTTGTATTTTTAGAATTTAAAACTTAACCACGAAACATATATTGCTCTGTTCTTAAATATTGAGCTTTTACTTTTTGGCTAGAATCTCCCTGAAAGTATTTATTCAAGTAATATCTATCAGGATGTTTTATCTGAACTCTATCAGTGTCTTATCTCGCTTATATATATATATATATATATATATATATATATATATATATATATATATATATATATATTACGAGTCTTCCCGTTTGCCCTTAAATGGAAAATGAAAAATGTTCAAACAAAAAGTAATTTTGAAATTATATTGTTCATTATTGTGTTGAGAAAACATTTTTTGTAAGTATTAAGTGAAAAAAATAAAACTCAGAAAACTTTCAACTCACTACCGCAAGCTTTACTTAAAATTAAGGTGGCTCTACTAAAAGCACAATTAAAACTACTTCATTTACTCACATAAAATTAATACACGAAAGTATAAATTTATGCGTAAATTTAAGTATTTACTTTAAAAGTACTCAATACGTAGGTAGAGATAGTTAGTAAGCTATACTATATATATGGCAATTAAGCTACACTGAATATTCCGCGTTACATCCACTCTAGGACTCTTCAGGCTTATGCGCATAAGCCTGAAGAGTCCTAGAGTTGATGTAACGTGGAATATTCAGTCTAGCTTAATCGCCATATATATTTTATAACTTACTATATATATATATTTCTTGAAAAAGGATTTCGGCCTCAACAGAAAGATGTTCAACAAAATGTTTAACCATAAAATTTACCAAAAACTATTAATATTAAACTATAAAAAGAAAGATACTAGAATTTAAGCAAAAAATATTTTATTTCAACTCAATCAGATGTGCCTTATGCACTAATAAAAATGCAATTGGCATTTTGTTGTACTTTTTAAGATTTTAAATATTTATAAATTTTTTCATTATAAAAAACGATTATTATATTGATTATAATTTTTTGACAGAAGAAATAAAATGAATATAAAACATTAGAAGAACAATGCAAAATTATCCAATTATATCAATAAATATTAGTAAATTGTGTAAATATATCTTGAAAAAAATGATTATTTAGTAAATTGATTTTAATTTATTGTTCATTTAAAAAATATTCAAATATTTAAAATCACTTAATTGTCAGCACATTTTTTCATTATCAAAAAAGATTATTGGATTATTTTTAATTTGCAAAATAAAAACCGGCAATGAAAAATCGTAAATCAGCAAAAATTAATAAATGGTTTCATTATAAAAAAAATATTTATATACTACAGATATAATCTATGTTTAATTAATTTTAATCAAGTAAAACAAATGTTTTCTTATCAATAGCATTGAAATAAAACAATCGTTTTTGTTATGATAAAATTTAATGAATTCGCTGATTCTGGATGTTTTAACTGTACTTCTATCTTTACAAATTAAAATTAATCTAATAAATGTATTATTATGACAAACTTTATTGATAATTTAGTGAATTTAGATTTTTCTTATGATTTAAAAATTTGTCTTCTAATGTTTATATGCAATTCATTTTATTTCTTCTGTCAAAAAATTATAATCAATATAATAATCGTTTTTTATAATGAAAAAATTTATAAATATTTAAAATCTTAAAAAGTACAACAAAATGCCAATTGCATTTTTATTAGTGCATAAGGCACATCTGGTTGAGTTGAAATAAAATATTTTTTGCTTAAATTCTAGTATCTTTCTTTTTATAGTTTAATATTAATAGTTTTTGGTAAATTTTATGGTTAAACATTTTGTTGAACATCATTCTGTTGAGGCCGAAATCCTTTTTCAAGAAAATACCTAACTTTTTAAAATTCTATTCATCAACAACATAAGCAACAATAAAAATAATAGAATTATATTTATTAATTAATAGAACATGCTAATGATCACAGGAAAAGTATTACATAATGAAAAATTTACAGAAATTTTTTTTAAATTCTGAATTTAATTGATTCATTAAAGTGCTATCGTTCGCCTGCAGGGATACAGTTATAGCCCCATACCACGCTGATTGGGAGGTTAGCACTCAAGTTTTTGCTATTTCGATTGGATATATGGTCTGATTTTTCTCAATTATTTGTTTCTTTTATATTTTTCAAAAGGAATGCCAATATTGATGGACGACATTTTGGAATGAAAATTAAAATTATATGAAATATTGGTGTCACTGATAATATTTCACTTGTTATTATTCTAAATAAGGCAAGTAAAATACCCAAATCGACTTTCGTAAAAGTGAAGAATATCTGGTTTTACAATGAAATTTCTGCAAAAAAAAATTATTGAAATATATAATTTCGAAATCAATTCATTGAGGATCGTAATTTTAAAATAAAAATCTATTTCTTTGAACACACACATATTCCATTGCAGTAGAAAACATTCTAGTGGCTTTTTGCAAATGCTCAGTATTTTGTTGACAATATTTGCGAATTGAAGAGTCAGTTTTGAGATAAATTTTGAATTGCTTGAGTGTAAATAAAATTGTTGTTTTTTTTAACTCTAGTATCTTCCTTTTTAGAGTGTAATATTGATCAATAGTTTTCAGTAAAATAATTTTCCGGTTAAAATTCTATAGTACATTTATCTCTTGAAGCAGAAATCTTGTCTCCAGTTTAGTTATGATTCATAACAGTGCTATTGTTCGCCTGCAGAGTTACAGTTACAGCCCATGCCATGCCTAGGTTATGGTTGAACTTTAAAAGCGAAAACCACCACTATTTATTTCTATTGAATGTATGACCTTGTTTTTATCAAATGTTTGCTTCCTTTATATTTTTTTTTTTAAAATGCCAACAATATTGGACATTTTGGAAGGAAAATTGACATCATTAGAAAAGTTAGTGTCACTGACAATATTCCACTTATTATTATTTCTAACAATGCAAGTATAATGCCCAAAATCGACTCTATTCAATGTGTGCAGAATAGCTGTTTTTACTTTGAAATTTGTTCCAAAAATATTTTGTTTTTTTGTACTGAAATTCATAATTTCAGCATTAATTCGCCGAGGATTATAATTTTCAAACATAAATCTATTTATTTGAACACACAAATATTTCATTGCAGTAGGAAACGTTCTAGTGACATTTTCCAAGTGCTCAGTATTTTGCTGACATTTGATACAATGTTTGAGCACTGAAGCATCAGTTTTGAGCAAACTTTTAAATTGCTGTCGACCATCAGTAGGATGAAGTTGAATAACTAATCTCTGTGGTATTCCAGCAATCTGCAAGGTTTGGAACCCACAGCCAACTTTAAAGGTGCAATTACATTCACTATCTTGTAGTCTTTGGTAGTTTTGTTTGTGTATTCTAAGACATTTCATCACTTTACTTTCTTCAAAAGTGAATAATTGTTTGGCACTGTCAGGGCACTTGTTTATCAAAGATTCCCAAAATGCAATAGCACATTCTTGTTGGCCACAATTAAAAACGCCTCCGATTGATTCTCTAAGATCAGAAACACTGTGAGTGCCAGGGACAAGCAACCTTTTTTAATTGCTGAATTGGCAAATCAATGTTTGGAATGCTTTTAATGATGTTAGACAACAAAGGAAGGTGGTAAATTGTCTGAACAATACTGTTAGCAAAACAAGCATTTCTTTCATTGATCAATTTGAGGTCCAAATTATTTTGAGAAATTGAATCGTCTAATTTCGGCCATTTTCTATTTGGACTATTATGTTTTTGCTTCAAATCATGGTCTATAACGATTGTTTCTTTTCGTTTATACGTCTGCTTGTACAATGACAAACTATGAGGCTTAACAGAACAAGGAGGAAGCGGTGGCAAATCAACCCTGTCTCTTTTGGCTCTCAATCTATTATATTCAGTCCATGCACTTTTGTTACACATGGTCAATTTATGAGGGTCAAGGTCAATCAAATAGACATTGCACAGCTTTCTAGCACGTGACAAAGCTACATAGGTCATTCCATCTGAAAAACATCAGATCCCAAGTCAACAATGATACCATCGACTTAAATACCTTGGGTTTTGTGGACAGTTAAAGCATAGCTGAGTGACAAAGGTATTTGAGATCTAGTCACAAAGAGGTCACGAGAAAGTTCATAGTCAGCTTGCACAAATTCAACATTGACTGCATGATCCATATGATCAAATTTTACAGTCACAGCAACAACTTTGCCATCTTTCATTTGTATTTCAGTGACTGTACCCATTGTACCATTGCAAAGTCCTTTTTCAATATCAATATTTCGACGCAACATGCATCTAGCACCAATTCCAATTTTAAGCACAGTTTCAAGTCCAGCTGTGTCAGAAATCTTTTTAAGTTTAGAAGTTTTTGGTGTCTGTTTTGATTTTTTTTTGTTACGGTTTTTTGTCTTAAGTTGGAATCAGTTGCTGAAATTTCAATGATATGAATATTATTTTTTTTCAACATTTTATAATTCACTTCCTCAGCAGATTCATTTGTGGGTACAATGCAAATAATATGCATTTTCTTTTGCAAATTTTGCAAAAGATCAGTAACTTGATCAATATTTGCTTTTTATTTAGGATTGATTGGATGCCTTTTCAAGATCTCAATATCCTGATCAGTTGGTGACCCAAGTCTAATTCTGTTAAGAATATTAACAAAGTTTTCCTTGGCATCTTTTTGTCGCATATTTATGGTCAATTCATCATAATCGAAATATGACCACAAATTTATACCAGCAATTCCCAAATTTGATTTTCTAGCATCTTGAATAGATATTTTGGAAAATACAGGTTTTTCATTAACAGGTGGAAGCTGAAATAAATCACCAAATGCAACAATTGACATGTTTGCAAATGGATACACTTGTTTCCTAATATCACCAAAAACATCTAGCAAACGTTGGTGAATAAATGCTAATTGCAAGTGACTAACCATTCTTATTTCATCAATAATGAATAATCTCACATATCCAAGCATGGTTCTCAAACTTTTTATTTTATCCTTTGATAATTGTTCATATTTAGGTGTAGGACCATGCTGCACATTTAGTTGAAAGACTCTATGGCATGTAGATCCTTTCAAAATGTAAGCACTGACATCAGTAGGAGCACAAATAACTACACTGGGTCCATTGATGGCAGGATATGTGAGAGTAATTTTATCTGCCAGTGCATTGATCAGAAAAGATTTGCCCACACCCCCAAAACCACTAATAAATTTGAGAATTTGTGGACAATCGTCACAATTGCACCTGTGAATAGGGTTTTCCTCATTCCAATGAATATTTTGTTGCTCAAGTTTGGAAATAATTTCATTATAAATTTCTTTTTGAATGAAATTCAATTTTTGCTCATTTTCTAAAACTTGAGCTTCAGTGACATGTCTGATTTGAGGCATATTAAAATCAGCTTCATTTTTATCTGCCTCTTTAGCCATATTAGGATCGCAATCAATTTGATCATCATCAGCGTTATTTTCATTTTCATAATTTTTAGATTTTTGCTCTATTTTTTTGCTTATTTCAATAGCATCTTTAATTTTTTTCTTAATACTTTCATAATTTGTCATTTCAGACAAATATGGAGCAGTTTGATGAAATGATTGCTCATATAATTTACAGCCATCAAGTAAAACAATTTCTTCTTGGCGCCAAGGTTTGAACAGCATCAACAAATTGTGATAATATCGTTCTTTTGTTTCAGAAGTCAACTCACATTTGGCGTCTTTATAGCTTTTTCTTTCACTTTTTTTAAAAAGCCATGATTATTTCGCAGCTTCAATGAAACTTTCTCATCATCATTTGTGGAAGCATTCATTGTTCTTTCATAGTTTCTCGCAACATAGTACAAACTTTTATTTTCCATAAAATCAGGTCTATTCGGGTACCATGTTTCAACCATATTGCCATAATACAAATCTGTAGAATCAGGCTGTATTTGATCCAATTCTTCTTGTGGCAAAAATCTGCGGGTTCTATATTCAGGTATATCAGCACCGACCCACATTACAGTTGCAGAAGCTCTAAACAAGTGATGTCCCAACAGCTTATCAACAACTTCATACGCTCCTGAATCTCTTTTGGACAATGTATAAAGACCAACGCTTTTGCATTTACCATAAAATGATTTTGATTGGTCCAATGACCACACACCTTCAGTCTCAGATGTTTCATATTTAGTCTGATAGCTGGTGATGTAATGGTTCAGAATCATTGAATTGTCAGAAATGTACTGCAAGTCAATATTAGACTCCCACATCATCAAAATAGCTGGGTTGTAAGCATTAATGTACTGCTCTTGTGAGCTATTAAAATTATACAATTTTTTAAATTTTTTGCCACATTTATGTGACCTAACACTTTCTTCAATTGTGTTAAATTTGAAATTTCCAGCAGATTTAGGAAATCCATAGCGACAAATTGTGTAAAATTTATTTCTGACAAATTTTTACGGTAACATGATCCACCACAAGTGTGTCTTTGCACTTTATTCACCAAATAGGCTAATTTAGGTGATTTAAAATGGTTGGGAAGTTGACAAGTAATAATAGATTCAATGAAAGTTTGGACTATTTGTGTGAATCTTTGTCAGTCTCATCAAAAATAGGAGCATCTTTGCAGTACACTTTCATGTGTACATGAGGAGTGCCTCTGTTTTGATACTCTAATCGCCAAAAATAATGGGCAACTTCAGTCAGAGGGCCGTTTTTGTCAAGTATGACAATCTTCAAAAATGATGTGAATCTATGATAAAAATGTTCACTGACTGCCACAATATCATCATTATTTATTTGGCCAAATTTTTTAGTTGTATCATTCAACTTTTCAAGGAATTCGTGCAAATCTTTGAGGATATATTCATTGCAAGACAGTGTCAAAAAGAAAGTGGGTACTCCATAACACTCATCAAAAGCTTGCAAATCCGTGTATTTTCGAGCCCAAAATTCCTTAGATCCTCGCATATTTGCCATCATCATCGACAAATTGCCTTCCAGTTGCTTATCATTATTTGTCAATCTTTTTTTCAGTTCATCAACTGTTATTTTTGGCATTTTTGCTGTTTTCATTATAGCATAAATACCAGCATCAATGGATCGTTTATCAGCTTTATCGGTAGAAAACATCAAATATTGAATGTTTCTTCTGAATCTAGGATCACAATGGTTCAATCGATTTCTGATGTACATGTATGGCTTTACTTTGCCATATGGACGTTCATTTGAAAACATTCCAAATCTACCTCTTGTGAACAAATCAGGAAAACAAAACAATTCCAATAATGGGTCATTGTCAGTTAGTAATACTCCTTCAACTCTTTTTTGCCTGAAAATCGTCAAATCCTTTTCAGGTGGCAACATTGGTTGCATTTCAATGAGCGTGTGATGCTCATATGAAATTTGAGCCCCAGTCTGAGTCAGAAAATGATCCATTTTCAGACTATCATTTCGCCCAGTGCATGTGACAATTTTATCCAAGTTGGCATTTCGATCAATTTTAATGTCATTGTACAAGATATTGTTGTTTTTCAACCAATCCAAAGCTTTGAGAACTTCGTCCATATTAACCAATGAGCGCCAAATAATATTTTTTTTGTTTGGCAATGTATCAACTATAATTTCAAGTTATTTATGATCATTGTTTGGCAATGTAGTCATAGCATGGTTGATAGTTGTTTCCATTGGCATTAGCAAATGACTAGCTATTCCTCTGATAGCTGGGATCAACTGGCTTTGCAGTCCTTTAAACTTGTATGGCACCAATTTAATTATATTCATAAAGCATTTGGCTCTTTGAATAAGAAGACTTTCATACATATTCAAAATGGAGATTTCAGGTGGGATGACATCAACTTGAAGACCATTAATCGATGCCAAATTTGGTACTTTTTTGTATGTTATCATATCCGATTGACATTTTTTGCATACAATACATGGTAATGTGTAATTTGCTTTAATAATGTTAAGTATTGTTTGAGATTTTATTTTATCCCAGTTGTCCCATTCATGCAATTCTGAATCTTTTTTGCGCATTTTGCAAATGTCACAATGATTTTTTTTTAAAATCATAAATTGCCTTTTGAAATTTTTTAAACAAATTGGCATATTTTGT
Organism: Euprymna scolopes; assembly: GCF_053919585.1. Taxonomy (NCBI): domain Eukaryota; kingdom Metazoa; phylum Mollusca; class Cephalopoda; order Sepiida; family Sepiolidae; genus Euprymna; species Euprymna scolopes. The sequence continues at coordinate 16,501,443 of NC_136489.1, read as the reverse complement.
TGTAACATAAACCTCAGTGTGAAATTCATTTTCATTTGAAAAGGATTCATTGTAAAGGTCAGAAATAGTAGCATCCCTGCTAACCTGGTAAATTAACTCAGTATATATTGACCAGTAACCTTCAAGTATTGCGATGTCATATTTGTTAAGCCATGTTCCAATCGACAATAATCGATATACTTTTCTGATCACTGTTCTCAGGTGTTGCGAGTGTGGTGACAAGAGTTTCAGCAGGGCCAGCTTGCCCGTGCAATCACTTTGGCAACAGCAATAAATTCTATCAGAATGCATACCTTTCCAATTTCTTCCTCATTCGAGCAATTATCAAATTCGGACTCAAATCAGACAAATTGTTATGCAATCTTTTAGCATATTCCAATTTCTGAGCTGAGTCTGGACAGCTATCTTCGATTCTACACAGACGAGTCATTGATATTCTGTAGTCACTGTTATTAATTTGATTTTCATTGTTTTCATTTATGGGGACTTCAAATGTGTTTAATTCACTGCAATCACATTCTTGGCAATGCATAAATTTAAAATTGTGTCTTGACAACTGAGCCAATGGCACATATTCATATTTGCTTTTATCGCAAAGAAAGTGCTCATTGGTGAAGCAGTGGAACAAATTATTGCCCCAATAAGTCTGCAGACCGTCATTGTTGGCTTTTTCTACATAAGAGTGGATGCATCTGAAGTACTTCTTCAATTGGTTGATCATGAAGTTTCTCATGCCAACTCCTTCAATATATTTCTTGTTAACAGTGCTGAATGCACTTTTATTAGCCAATCTGCGTTCCTGTAGGTCTGTTATATTCTCTTTGACAATTTTTTTGTATGACATAATCATTTTCCGCATTATAATCATTTTTTGCATTAATTCATCATAACATCTTCGTCGTTTTTTAATTTGTCTCATATTTCGAATCAGAATGTGTCGATGAAAATTAGCATCTTTGCTTGACATTTCGAATTTGCAAGTAAATTTAGATACTGTTTCTCAATGTTTATTTTTATATTTGTTATAATATGCTTTTGCACAATTTTTTTCTCTATTTTTTTATAATATTGGGCCATTTTCGCATGCATTTTTTCTCTATTTTTATTGAAATATTTTTTATTTGACTCTTTTTGCTTTTTTTTTATAAGTATCATTATTTACCGCTTTGAGTTTTTTTTATAATTCTGAACTCTTTGTTTTATTTTATCTTTATTTTTTCTATAATATTCAGCTTTTCTAGCTTTTTCAGCAATTTTATCATATACTTTTTTATTGCCATCATTTGCATTGGTGTACTCCATTTCATTTTGCTTATCAATAGGTCCTGGGTTAATTTCGACTCCACCAATGATCAGAAGCATCAGAATAATAGATCTGTTTTTATGCATAATGTAGCATTTATTGTGATAACGAGGCTTAAATTCGAAATGAATTATGCAATTTTTAATTGTGAAATATAATTTCTATTTCATAAAAGATATATTTTAATTAAATTTTATCTTGTTCACAGTGAAAATAGAAAAATATAATCACATATTACATTTTTATAATTATGAACATAAATACAATTTTAATGACTTTGCAATGCAATATAGTTGGGAAAAATATGTCAATTATGTGGAAATTGAACAAGAAACGAGTCAGAAAATGTATAAAAATGGTCAAACAAGTGGTAGGAGTGACAAGCCTTATGCAGTCTCTTGACAAGCTTGAGTTGTCTTTTCCTGTTCTGAGTGCCCTCACTCTCAGAAAGTCTGTTCTTGGCGATATTCTTCCTCTCTTTCACTTGCTTTCTCCTTGCTCATATCTCTCTCTGTTTGTTCCTGAACAATCTATCACTCAGGCTTTCTTTTACTTTGACTCGATCCTTCCTTTTCCATTACAATCTTTTATATTCTCGGCTGCGTCACTCTCTTTCTCTCTAATTAACAGTCTGAGTCTCTAATTGTCACTTTGTGGTCTCAAGTCTCGGATGATCTGAATGAGCAATATAAAAAAATAAAATAATTAAATAAAGGTCAACAATCAATAGTAGAGAGAACTGAGAAGTATTGAGAGTACTATTGAGAAGAAGAAGAATCGGTCAGGGAGGTGGAAAATAGGGGCAGTGAAAGGGGGGTGGGAACATGACGAAGTGAAAAAGTGGAGGAATAGTGACGTTGAGGTAGGGGGATGGGGAGAGTGATAAATAGAGAGTAGAAAATGAGGGGGGGCGAATGTATAGTAAGGGTGTGCAGTAGGTGCAGCAGTAATATATACATACATGTGTGAAAGGAGATGAAAGATAAATAAATAAAAGAAATGGCCCCCAGAATAATATAATACCCTATAAATTTGTCATTTTAATCTAACTCAGCCTATCATCAAAGAAAATGACAAAGATGGCTTTATTTGCTAAATCGTTTTAAAAACTTGACTGTTTATTTCGTTTCTTAGAGTCTTCCAATTTATTTATCGTCTGCTAATGCGTTATTAATCGGTGATTTTTTGGTGGGCGTTGTTGAGCAAAAATAAAAATATGAGATTTAAACTGTTGGGGCATTTTTGACAACTTTTTTTACTATGTAAATCTATATAATGATTATTGTCGTAATATTACTTCTTGTTAATTTTGTACTTAGGTAAAAATGTGCTTCTGCATTTATGTTACCGTTGTTACACGAATATTTGTTACACCCTTACAGTAAAAATGTTGGTGCTCATGCACTTATTGTACCTATTTACTATGCCTCCCCACGGGACAGAGTTAGACACCAGGGTCGTTTTTTTAACGCGGAGACAAGGTACAAAAATAAAAATTGTCTCAGTCGTGACGGATTTCTCCTCCACCGAAAGAGAACATGAAATGGAAGGGCAGCATCTGAAGAACAGATGCACTACTTGTAACACGCTATTATTTTCTTAATAATGAGGTTAGGACATTACGTCGTCGCCGGCAAACTTGCGAAGAAACGATAAGAAATATCGAAAGACAAAAACTGGCTGTAACATATTCTTGCATTATTTACAAAAAGTTTTAAATAATGCAAGAAAATGTTACAGCCAGTTACAAAATTAAAAATGATAATAATATATTCATAATATATTCTTGACAGTCCACAAAATCACCACAATACCACATTTACTCCGGGGGGTCCTACGTAAGTCCCAGGAGTCCTACGTAAGTCCCTTATAGTAAAAATGTTGGTGCTCATGCACTAATTGTAACACGCTATTATTTTCTTAATAATGAGGTTGGGACATTACGTCGAGCGCCGGCAAACTTGCGAAGAAACAATAAGAAATACCGAAAGACAAAAAATGTCTGTAACATATTCTTGCATTATTTACAACAAGTTGTAAATAATGCCAGAAAACGTTAAAGCCAGTTACAAAATTAAACATGATAATAATATATTCATAATATATTCTTGACAGGCCACAAAATCACCGCAATACCACATTTACTCCGGGGAGGGGGGTCCTACGTAAGTCCCAGGAATTTGTATAAACAAAGTTTAACCAATTACGCATAAATATAAAAGAAAGTAAGAATTTTATTGACACAGTATTTGTAAACAAACAAAAAAAAATAGTACGCTTACGTGTTGTAAATAATGCAAGAAAATGTTACATGTAAGAAGCTCGGCAACGCAGACATAAACAACTTTACGGATGTGTGTTTGTTACAATTTAACGTCTGCTCATTCGGTAATAGTCGGTAATTTTCGGTGGACGGTGGTGAGCATGGATGGAAATGCGGGATTTAAACTAAATTAATTTAGCAATGGTAGTAATGTAACGGATAATCAAAAATAGGGGAAACAATCAGTTATGTAATATTTTACACAAATACTGAACAGTAGCCCCCCTCTCTGTCTGTCTGTCTGTCTCTCTCTCTCTCTGTGTCGCTGTTATTATGGTAGTACGAATAGTGGCTTTGTTTACGTTGTAGTGGAAAACTTTGATGAAACTAAAATCAGGCAATTATATTCAAATAATAACGGCATTAGTATCAAAATATCTGAAAATGATATCTTAAACTAAACAGAAGAATGTCAAGGTAATTATTGTACTATTTAAGAAAATGTTCAATAAGTATGTCTCAAGTAACGGTTGGTAGTACGAATAGTGGCTTTGTGACTGTAAACGTTATGGTAGTACGAATAGTGACTTGTAGTGGAAAACTTTGATGAAACTAAAATCCGGCAATTATATTCAAATAATAACGGTATTAGTATCAAAATATCTGAAAATGATATCTTAAACTAATCAGGAGAATGTCAAGGTAATTATTGTACTATTTCAGAAAATGTTCAATAAGTATGTCTCAAGTAAATTAATTTTTTATTTTTTCCACCGGTACCCTACGCTGGATTACGGAATAGTAGTCTCGAAGTAACATTTTGTTTGTCGCGCAGTTACTTGCGCGACTAATATATATATATATATATATATATATATATATATATATATATATATATCAACGAGGATAATTAGTCTGTTATTTTTAATAATCTACCATTCCTTTTTCTGCGAATAGAAATTTTGCAAGGAATAGCAACTTAATATATTTTCTTACCTTTATCCACATTCGATTCGGCGAAAATGACACTCAAGTTTTCACCTGAGTTTTTTTTTACTAACCTTAATATTGTTGCATTTAGATTATTTCAAGAAATCAGGTGTCTTAACCTGAGTATTCTTTGTGTGTGTGTAAATTAAATTTATATTATCTCAGAATACTATTTCGCAAGATTAATTGAATTCAAATTACTAATACTCAGTTCGATGGCGTCTGAAGATTCTCGAATTGGACAGAAACTTATCCACGTTTGGTAATAAAAATACTGTTGCTTTGCTCTCATAAGCAAAGGCTGCAAAATGTAATCGACGGATGTAAAATATATTGAATCCTACTAAAATATCTGCCTATGCAGGACCCAGGGGCTGCCCATCTGAACCTCATCAAGCTCAGTGTACATCATGTTATTAAAACTATATTCCTCTACTCGATAGTTGGCAGTTCTAAACTCAGGCTCATAAGATCGTGCTCGTAAACAAATGCCAATTTATATAGGCATCCACCCCTCCCTTTTACAGTACTTAACCTTCCTTTTTTCATAAGCAAACCGAAAACATATACATATATATATATACATACATATATATATATATATATATATATATATATATATATATATATATATATATAGACATAGTCTTGGAAGTTATTTAACCTTTAAAACTATATAAAAACTTATTTAAGTTTTATAATTGTTTATCACTCGTATGAAAACTATTGAGCCAGTAGGTCATTTAATCACCTGCAATCAATGCATCAACTTGCTCTCTCGAATTTACTATAGTACTTCTGTTAATATATATATATATATATATATATATATATATATATATATATATATATATGATGAAAATAATGGAAATAGTATTCCGACAAAATAGAGAAAATAAAAAGGAACAACGTTTCATTTTTATTTCGAGACTTCCTCTGAGAAGAGGAAGTCTCGAAATAAAGACGAAACGTTGATGAACACATAATACGGTTTGTTCCTTTTTATTTTCTTTCTCTCTCTCTCTCTCTCTCTCTCTCTCTATATATATATATATATATATATATACTACCATTTCAGCTCGACGTTGCCTGTGTCTTTGGAGTTGTGTGTTTAGCAAAAAAAAAAATAGTGGAAGTAGGAAGGCAGGCTCGATCCCGTACCTCGAAGGCGGAAAAGAACAGGAAAAAACCTGACGTCTTTAATTTTACGACCACTGCCAAACCGGAAGTGACGTAGGTTTATATTAAAGCTAGACAATCAAAAAGAGGGGATGACTTTCTAAAATATCGGTGAAACATGCAACCGCTCCCTGTACAAAAGTGCCCAAATGAGGGTGAAGAAATTAATGTTTTAAGCCAATTTTCGGTATTTGTCGTCTGAAAGCGATACTAATCTTGTTACTATTTGTTGTAGCTGTCGAAAGTTTTATGCAGACATGTAAACATACATGCATACATTTATATATTTGTAGCTCAAATTTTCGATCCAAACGTTTTAAACGCTTGTACTATCTTTGAATAACCTTTACATAAAATTTCAAATGTTTAGCCCAGAAATTGTCTGTGTAATTTGATAGAGATCGCAGAGGTCAAACGTTTTAAACTTTGATCTCTATTATGACCCCCTTACATTTATTGTTTTGGGCTCAAATCAAGTTATTTAGTTAGATCCATGTCCAAGGAACCTATATCTAAAATTTCAAGTGTTAGGCCCAAAATTGGCATAGGAGTTTTGGTAGGGTTCTCAAATGTCAAATAGTTGAACTTTACCCTTTAACATCCAAATTCCTGTCCGAAAACGGATTACAAAGATTTTCACAAATATCACTACCATCTATATGTAACTTCGAGTCGGTAGATTTAAAATTGACAGAGTTATTGCGTAGGGAAATGTACACATACAGGCATACTCGGACAGATAGACACATATATATACACACATATATATATAGAGAGAGAGAGAAAGAGAGAGATAGAGAGAGAGTGAGAGAGAGAATGAGATAAAATACGATATAAAAGGGAAATAGACACACAGAGGACAGACAAAAAAGAGTGAACAACGAGTAGTATAATGACATAGAAAAATAGGTTTCTAAATTATATGAGTAATGCCAACTGATCACTTACAAAATCACTGTGTATAATCGATTTTGCTTGGGATACATATGATCCCATACTTATTAGATACTCGCAAAGATTAAAGGGCGAATTAAAACACATTTAAATTGTTAACGATTACGGTTTAACAAAGCAGAAACGGATACGAATTAACCTGCTTTTGTATTTTTCATTCTTCAATGTTTTGTCGACCCAATAGTGTTTAGTTATCGACCTTTAATAATTAGATACGCTTGGGATAGTTTTTGATTTCGTAATGTTGGTTTTACCGTCATTTATCCTCATGCAAATTGTTTAATCTATGTCAACCGACGTGCGTATCATTTGCATATGTACTTACCTGTGCTATTATGGTTTTGTATATCTGTATATATATATATATATATATATATATATATATATATATATATATATATATTATCAGTGGTGAAAAAACCGGACTAGAGTGCTCAATGTGTAGCCAGAGCAGTATATAGGAAATTTATTGCTGTGAGTCCAGAATGACGAAGCTGGTCGGATATTTCCTCTTATTCAGAGGATATCTTCCTAGCGGAAACAATATGTACATTCATTCTGGACTCACAGCAATAAATTTCATATATATATATGTATATATATATATATATATATATATATATATATATAATCAGAAAAAAACAACACCTTTTTTTAGTAGTACACAATTTTTGTTTTTATTATTTTTTATGACATCTTATTATATATATTTTTTTAAATATTTTTTTATATATATATATATATTTATATATATATATATGTGTGTATATATATATGTATATATATATATATATATATATATATATATATATATATATATATATATATATATACTGGCTGCACGCACAACATATAAGGGTATTTTCTCCAAGCATTTGTTCAATTTTATTTTCAAAGTTTTAATATTCTGACAATGAGTAGAGCCTGCTTAGCTCTCCAGGATTTTACCACAAAGAATAACCAAGAGCCTTAATATAGACTAAAATATGTCTCTACTCCACTGCTGGGCTACATGAGCAGTCTGGCTTGTTGCACCATCTTGTTGGAGAGTCCAAACCTAATCACAGTACACTGAATCGCATCATGGGGTTCGTGCAGCTTCAAAAATGTCTTCAATGTAATGTTCTTGTAAATCTTGATCCCTTGAGGGCGGAAACACAAGTGAAAATTTCCCTCTTTCAGAAATGGTCGCTCAGACCATCACTGATGGGTGTATCTGCGTTCTGAAACCCTTTCCTGTATGTTCAGGTATTGCCTTACGACTTCTCTTGTAAGGACTCTATCATCGTGAGAATAACTTTTCATCCGTGAAAATGATGTCATTGAGCGGTCAAACTTCTAAAGTCTATTTGCAATTATAGTTACGAAGAGAGTTGTTGCTATTAAAGCTAATATGGTGACATACGTACGACATATCCTTCGCATCGTCCTTGGTGATGTCTGTGCCTTGTATGCAATTTGTCGCATAGATATTTTGGATTCCGACTGATTTTTCCCTAATATTTTTATGTGTTTAGGTGTTCTTGAGGTGTGAAGACGGTCTGCTCATTTTCTATAGCAGAGCGCAGTTTTATCACTGACGTTTCCAAGTAACGATCAATCGTTCTTTTTCTTGAATATTTTGTTGATTTTGACTTTTTCTTTTTACCAAACTTGAATATTTCTGGTGGACCCAAGCCCTTCTCATGTTGCTCTATAAGTGATCTTCTTCTCAATTCCACAGACATTGTTAAAAATTAATATGTATTTTTCTAAAAAAATGATCACACATTACATTATCATGTAATGACTATAAAATACTAAATTGATTTCAATATTATCATAAAAAATAGGTCCTAAATTTTATAACAGGACTTATGCCCCGCCCTGTATATACTTTTTGTTTGTTTTACATGAGCATGTATATATGTAGGTACACATTAATAGAACGTGTTACAAGGAACTAAAACCTTCTCTGGACTTTCTTTGCTTCCGATAAACTATGGAGAGGTCTCTACTTACTCGTAATTAAATGACTAAACATAATCATAATGTGTAACGATATATAAATAATCATGTTAAACAAATTATATATATATATATGTATATATACATATATATATATATATATATATATATAACATATAGATCGATATACATCTCTTTAGGTGATATTGCTTATACAAAGAAGAGCCCGAGGGATTCTGCTTTTACATAGGCAATATCGCCTAAGAAGGTCTTTAGTTACTAAATACTTGGATGAAGGAAACATGCTCATGAATGTGTAGCGACATATAAATGTTTGTATTAAACAAATAAAAAGTAATTGTTACCATATTTCGTTATTGAGCACTCTTGTATAAACTTCGTTAAATAATCATTGGTTGTTTCAGATCTGGAAATATTTTTAAAACTCATATATATATATATATATATCCCGATTTTTCTTTCCTTCGTCATCTCTATTTTTCTCTCTCTCCCTCTCTCTCTCTCTCTCTATATATATATGTATATATACATATATATATTTAAAGATATATACATATATATATATAAAGATATATATATATATATATATATATATTTCACGATGTAACTTACGTCCATGCCGACACGTCTGAGTAACGTCGGCCGATTTACAAGTCAGTCAGAGACTGGCACGCTGAGATTATGTTCGTCATCCACTAGTTCAGCAAATGAGCAAAGATATTACTCAATTTACTTTATTCATGGATTAGGGTTTAAACATATGTAATTAACTGTTACTGTGTTCTTCCTCGTCAATTATTCAAATACAACCAACACAACACTGGTGAACTGCCTTGCAATCGATCCACTCAGCAAGCTTCTAAAAAAATGTGATGCTGGGTACAATCTCAGTAGAGGCAGAAAAAAGATGAAGGTAAAAGAGTGAATCATTTACTTTTCATGGACGATCTAAAATTCTATGCAGAGACAGAAACACACCTTGTCTCCCTGATAGAAATTGTGAAAACGTTCTCAGAGGATATCTGCATGGAGTTCGGATTTGACAAATGTGCTAACTGCACAATAAAAAAAAGGGGAAAAACAACATCAGAACATCTTCAGATCAAGGACAGCCTCATTCAGGATCTGAAAGAGGATTCCACATACAAATACATCGGCATTGAGGAAAACATTAATGTGCAACATTAAAAAATGAGACGTAGAGAAAAACAAGAATATACGTCTGAAAAAGATCCTCAAATCTGAACTAACCCCTAAAAACAAAATTACGGTTAGAAACCATCTTGCAATACCTGTGATAACGTCGATACCAAGACAGGAACAACTATCCCTACATAAGGTAACATACCGAAACCAATGCATGGACAGGATATACCTACCACGAAAGGAAGGGGGCTTAGGACTCACTGAATTCAACCATGCATATCGAACCACTATAGTAACATGTCCCAATATATAAAAAAGTTCAACGGACGTGACAATGGAAATGGCGAAAGACCACCATAGTCATCTTTCTCAACAAACCTCAATCACACAGCTTGGTGAAAACTTTGGAGAAGTCATACCGGAGAACATTGACGATGTACACGATAAACCGACACAAATTGCAAGAATAAAAAGGAAAAAATACACAGAAATAGAGATAGAGACAAGAAAAGAAGGACAGAAACAAAATAAGCGAGCAGGGAAGTTCCTAGAGGAGCTGAATCAGCAGTACTCCAATGGCTCAAGAGTGGGAGACGTCCATTAAAAAAGAAATAAAAACATCTACGTAAAAGTGATACATTTAGTAGTCCGGCGACGTTTTTTTTTATTTTTTTTTTTATTACATTTTCACCCCAAACAAGGCAAATTGCCACTTTGGTGTAGGGGGCTACTATCAGGGGCAACAACTACTGGGGTACTATGTAGGGATTTGGGCAGCAAGGTGTCGGTTCACGTTACACTTGAACTTCTGCACGTCAGTACTGTTGGGGAAGTAGGGACCTGGAATGGAATTCCAGAGTCTTGCGGTTCTGGGGAAGAAACTATTGGAGTAAAAAGATCTTTTACATCTAAGGACCTCTACAGTGTGGGGGTGGGACCTAGTAGCCTGTCGGGTTTGTCGAGGGTACTCGCGTCGTGGGGGCACAAGTGATTGCAGTTCGTCAGAGCATTCACCACTAAAATACTTGTAGAAAAGGCAGAGGGATGCAACATTTCGTCGATGGGACAGAGGCTGAAGCTTAGATGCCAGTTCAGGGCCTATAGAGGTTTAGGCTTCTTATCATGAGGTGCCGCTTTCGAATCTCGCTAGATTCAGCCACTCTGATGAGTCGTGGACGATGAAACACGTGTCAGTGGATAATTATATTTTAAAAATAATATATATGCCGCTCCCTATTAAAAAGGGGGCACCAGATTGGTCAATGAGAAACTCATTCCCAACAAGTATTTAGGTAAAAATGCACTTTCGTATAAATACTTGAATTCATTCAAGAAAGTATCGCTAACAAAAACAAATAAAAACATCTACGTAAAAGTGATACATCTAGTAGTCCGGCGATGTTAGCACCGTGGTAGAGGTTTAGGCTTTTTATCACGAGGTGCCGCTTTCGAATCTCGCTAGATCCAGCCACTCTGATGAGTCGTGGACGACGAAACACGTGTCAGTGGATAATTATAACTTATATTTTGTATATATATATATGTATCTCTCTCTCTCTCTCTCTCTCTCTCTATATATATATATATATATATATAGAGAGAGAGAGAGAGAGATAAGATGGGATAGCTAGGGATTGATAATTATAAATTTATCAAGTAAATTTTCATAGGATGAAACACATAAACATCATATTTTATATACGAGCTTTTTGGAGAAAGTATCCTTTTATTCATTCGATATTACAAATAAAACCACCAAGAAATAAGTAAAATATTTCTGGATATCATCTTCTTATCAGCATATTTTTTATTCTATGTTCACAAAATATATTAACTTCAATAAGCTAGTTAAAATTATGTGTCTTTACTCTTTTCCCATCAATTTATGCTGCTGATGAGCCGATATAAAATACTTTACTTATTTCTCGATGGTTTTATTTTTAAATATCATAATAGATAAAAATCATATCGTTTCCGAAACGATTGTACATATGATCATGATTTAGTTATGTTTCCTCTTATGAAAACATTCTTGATAATTTCACTGTTAATCACCCCCTCATTCTTTTTTATTTATATAGCTAGGTAAATACACTTATCGAGTTTATCATAACTTTAATACTCAGAGTAAAATACCTTTAAATATATTTCATTAAGAGTTGCTCATTTAGACCCTGTAACACCATATATATATATATATATATATATATATATATATATATATATATATATATATATATATATATATATTATATATTTTTTAAATATGTATAAATATATATATATAAATATATGTATAAATATATATATATATAATATATGTATAAATATATATATATATATATATATAAATATGTATATCTATGTATATATATAAATATATATATAACTATATATAAATAATATATATAATTATATATATAGATAAATATATATATATATATATTATATATATGTTATGTTATAACAAGAGAAACATGAATAATGAATCTAATAGGTAAGGATAATACAAACAATTTCTTCAGAACGCTATCTATAAAAATCTACTGAAAATAACAACTTAAACCACATGTTTTTTTTTATGAAATGATATTCACGAATCATGAAATGCACCCATACCGTTTTTCAGAAATGAAATGTTCATGTGAGCCGTACGTACGGACGTCCTCGGGGAAGCGTTTTTCCGATATTTTACATAAATGTAAATGATCGTCGCGGGACGTAGTCTACTCGACTTCTTTCAACATAAAGTGAATTTGAAGAGATTGCGATTTTAGTTTTCTGTTTTGTTTGTGTCTTCGTTCCTCTAAGAGAAGCTCTGTCTGTCAGAGAGACATTCGATTGGTTGGTTGATCTATGTCGTACACGTTTTCGGGTCGCACTCTAAAGATTAAAATTTCGTTTATTGTATTTTCATTTAAGCATGGATAGCCGGCGTTGCCCGCGTGGACATTAAATTCAGTTTGGACAGAGCTGTTTAACTAATGATGCACTAAACCTCCTTCCCCTAAAAATTAAATGACTCAAAACAACTTTTCTCTCCATCAAAATAGCAGTGAGTGCCTCTCTCTGAAAGAAATAGTACAGTTGACCACTATACATATGTTAAACATAGTGTTCCTTTTCAGAAATTATATGAGGATCCCATCGCCTTTGGGTCTTTTACACAACTCACCAACTAGTAGATGGTCTTCAACAAAAAAAAGGAAACCAGATTTCATCAAACGGAAATGGAATCAAGTTCTCTTTTCAATGACAGCATTTTATCGTTCCACCCTGTGCACCATTGACGATTATCAAACTACCACTAAACATTCATTCTCCCTTATCCTTAATAGCCTTGAGACCTTTATAAGTGGTGATTCTTTTGTAAAGGAATAATATTATTCGGTTTACAACATTTCATTTTATTTTATAAGGGATAACTACATTTGTAATAGAACATTCTTTGATTTTTTGGTTATATCATTTAGATCACCATTTTTTTATAAATTTTGACCTACCAAGAAGCCCCGACGTTGCCCAGGATATAACTATAGGGCACTGTAATGAAACATTACCAATATAATTGCATTATATTACTTTTATATTTGTTTTTACCAGCGTATCACCCTTTTAATATTGAGAGAAAAAAGGAGCATGTTATGAGTATCTCTAAATGAGATTTCTATATTTTTCTTACACTTCGTTAAAGTCTGATATACGTATGTAAATTTAAATGAGTTTCTATCTTCGTGAGTCATTTAAAGGTGAAGGCACGTAAATATTCAACATATATATGGAGACTTAAATAATCTAAACTGGAGGATTTCATGAAAATTTTATCAAAATAAAATATTTAAAGTTTTCAAAAGTAGTCCATTCCTCATAGCTTGCTAAGATTAGACAGAAACTTTAAGATTTATTACAAGTTCCATGGTCTTCCTTGGTCAAATGCATATTTATTTTTAAATTTCAGAAAATAAAAATATATACTAGAAAATGTACCCTGTGTAGCCCGATATAATACTTAACGTTAAATTTATTTTAAAAAAATGATGTGAAAACGGCGAAGAAACTGAGACATTTGCATGCGAGTATTATGTTTTCTTCTTAAAATTTAAGTAAAAAAGAAAAAAAATACCTGAACGGAAATAGTCAACTTCCTCGCCCTTTGAAAAAGCCAGCGCAGAGCCAACTAACCGCGAGTCCGAATGCTATGACTGAAGTTAAACTCAACGCTCGAAAGCGTATCAGAGATATAATACGCGTCCATAGGTTAAGAATTCCATTACCCGATTGCAAAATTCTCACAGACAAAATTTCGACGTACTTCTTGTTTAGTTTGCAAAAATAAGTGTGTTATCATATTTTTTAAATATTAAAACATTCGATCTTATTACATCCACCTTTGGCGAGGGATCTTTCTTATTTAGAAGTTATATCAATTCATTTTTTAATTTCTACATTTATAAATAGACTAACCAATCGTACTGTATTCCATTATACTCTGTGATCATCCAGCAATGAGAAATGCCCTGTCATTATCTAATAAAATCTTTCCCCCATGGACTAGAATGATAATGAATCTAATTTGTTAGCTAGCAAAACATAATGTCATGCGTATATATATATATATATATATATATATATATATATATATATATATATATATATGTATATATATGTATATATATGTATTATTTTTAAAATGTAATTATCCCCTGACACGTGTGTCGTCTACGACGCATCAGAGTGGCTGTATTATATATATATATATATATATATATATATATATATATATATATATATATATATATATATATATATATATATATATATACATATAACTGATTGGCCCTTTGGCATATATATATATATATATATATATATATATATATGTATATATATAGGTATACAGGGTCACAATAAAATATTCTTACATAATTTACAGTGTGTCTATAAAATCTTTCTACATAATCTACAGGATTGGCACAATCTCTCTTTATACCAGAAGTTTTGATGATATATAAATCGGGGTTATTGATTTCTCCTAATAAGCATTTAGTTTCGAAATGCCATGGATTTAGTACATTCTGTTTTCGTTTCTTTTAGTTGATCTAATGTGGTATTTAACTTTTATGCGCTTCTCATTCTTCATTATATATATATATTATATTTACTTATTTACTTTTACTTATTTTATTTGTTAATATATATTTTGTATTTAATTTTTAATTATTATTACATGTATATATATATGCATATATATATATATATATATGTATATATCGTATTGAAAGTTTTTTTAAACCTTTAAAACTATATAAATGAAACATTGCCCATCGTTGAAACATTATTTTATCTTCCGTATCGCTTAGTAGTTTTACTGACATGAACAAATGTTACAATAGTAAAAATGTTCTTAAAGCGATCATCAGTTGTTTACCATGGAACACTGTTTCGGGAATTATTAACTAAACAGGATATTTAATCATGACTTCCTAGCAGTGTAAATCAAATACCACCTCCATTAAAACACATGAACATTTTTTTTTGAATACAGGATATATATATATATATATATATATGTATACACATAGTAATGTTTCGCTGTACCACAACTTATCAGTGCAGCTATATTAGCATTTTTCCATATTTCCCTAGGCGTGAATCGAACCTACGACCATTGTGGTTACAGTCAGCAGCTCTAACCACTAGGCAAAATAAGTGCTCGTATATAATTCATTTAATGCCTTGCAAATAAACATTTGCCCATCGCTTAAAAGTGCTCGGGATACTATTTTGTTTACACCCCCCCAGAAAAAATAGACAGTTAAATAAAGTAGTGGGTGACATACTCTATCCAAAAGGGGATTAATATAGTCATCTAATACAGTACTGTTTCGTATATAAGAGAAAATATTATTGACCCCCTTTTCAAAAAAAAAAGAAGAAAAAAACGTAAAATACCTTTAAAGAAGGGATACCGCATTTTTAATTATCCGACAAAGAGTATAGATAAATGTCTTCTGACAACGATACACGTGCCCATTTATAATTATATTTTATGTACACGCGTTTTGGATAACTGAATTCGCTTATTTATCTCTATCGCAAAAAATATATATATAATTAATATTTATATGTAAGTGTGTATATATAATATGTGGCTGTGTGTTTATTTTATGAAAGACGTGATGCCGCCTTCTGCGAAAGTAATTCATACCCTGGGATGAAGGTAATTCAGATGCGATAAATAGGATACCATATTAATGCATATACTTCCGTCGAAAATTTAAGTTTACTAAATATGCCGTTCTCATTTTTTCAGTTTTTAGAAGAAATTCACATGATTTCATGGATGCGTTATTTTTTCTTTACCTTATTTTTGTTTTATAGAATCCCCTGTGTGAAACATATAAGTGCCCCTCAAGTGAATTTTATTCCAATTATGATATGTTGAATATATAGTCGAGAGAAAAAAAAGAAATACATTTATTTTAGATTTTTTAAGAATCATGTTCGTACACAATTTACTTGTATTTATCGATATTGGTCAATAATAAAAAAGTATGGTTATTCATTTTCCTTATGTGCTTCCATACAGTTGTTCATACTCTTGTTATAAGCGTACGGAATTGAGTCCAATTATGATATTCAAAACGTGTAAATGTTAACCATTATTATTCACAAGGGAATGTTCACAAATAGTATTAGTGGTTGCATTATTATTATTATTATTATTATTATTAATAATAATAATAATAATAATAATAATAATGATAATAATAATAATAATAATAATAATCAGCAAGCACCTGACTATGCACAGTCATCACGACACCCAAAGGATAATACAACCGACTATGTGAAAGGAAAAGATGAAGGGATAAGAATAGTTTGTCTAGAAGCTTGTGTAAATAACACAAAAGCAATTAGAAATGAACATAATGCAGAACACCAAAAGAATAATACAGCAAAAGATACTGCAAAAAACAAAACAAAAAATAAAATAAAACGAAAACAAAAATAAAAAAAAACAAACAAACACACACACAACAGAAAAAAAAAATAAATCAGGCGAGGGGGGAGAAATTAGAAGAGGGACAGATACACGGACGATTCCTATGAGTGAGCAGATTAACATATGGACAGGGCTACAAAAACGAAACTTGAAAACAGAGAAACTGAATCCCAAATAACAATACAATTAGAATGAACCACATCAAAATCAAGCTCAACAATATCCAAGAAAATACCAAATGCAGACGCTATGGACAAAGAGACAAAACAATAAATCATATAATAAGCGACTAGAACAAACTAGCGTAAAACAATTTAAAAATAGACACAATCGATTGGGGAAGGTGGTAAACTGGGAATTGTGCAGACAATTGCATCTTGAACACCAATCAAATGGTACCAACACAAACCTGAAGTGGAACTTAAAAATTAAAGTCACAAAATTTTATGGGTATACAAACGGATAAGTCCATATCCAAGCAAGTTGACCGGATGTCATAAAAACTAACAAGAAGGTAAAGTCCTGACAGACTGTGAAATTTGCCGTCTCAGCAGTCCACAAAGTGAGAGTCAAATGAAGGAAAAGCGGAGCAAATACATGAAACGGGCCCGAGAAATCAAAAGAATATGGAAGATGAAGAACATTTTAAAAAAAAATACCGAAAAACTGAGGGATATTAGAACCAGAGGGATGGCTGGGAGGATATAAAGTGATGCACTAATTAAAACGGCTGGAATATTAATTAACACATGAACTACAAGCAGAAACTGGAAATACAGAAACTGCTACAGATGTAAAACAAAAAGGAACATCATATGAAATCATGAAAACTGAAACTTTTTTTATCCTGTGTCGCTATAAACATCTGCCGCACCAAGTAAGTAAGTATACCGGCGCTGAATGAGTGTAGCATCCATATTCCAGTAAAGACAAATGGTCGCTGCTAATAAGGAATGAATGATAAGCGGACGTTACGATGACGCAAATTTATCTGCAACGTTTATCGAAAACGATAAAAACTACTGGCAATCTGAAGAGACTTGTTGTCACTCAGACTCTAATACACACCACACGATTTTCTACAAAGAGAAATGTTTGATGGCTCCTGTGTGACTATTCCTAGTAAGTAAATAATGATAAAGAATGTGTAGTTCAGAGTTCATTATCCAAAATATGGGAATTTCCAATGTTCA
Organism: Euprymna scolopes; assembly: GCF_053919585.1. Taxonomy (NCBI): domain Eukaryota; kingdom Metazoa; phylum Mollusca; class Cephalopoda; order Sepiida; family Sepiolidae; genus Euprymna; species Euprymna scolopes. The sequence continues at coordinate 16,483,441 of NC_136489.1, read as the reverse complement.
CGCACAAGATATTATTTTAAATTTTTTTATAGCATTTTTTTTAATTTTAATTTATTGTCCATGGACGTTTTCTTTACAATAAAAAAAATGACTTAAAATTGCGCAATGTATGCTCGCTTGATTCTATCCCATCTACGAATAAATTGCAGATTCAAGAGATTTCCAAAAACCAAAGCAACATTACCACAAAGTTCATGGAAGTGAGAGAAGTCCAGTATTTCTTATCCAAAATATGAAACTGTCTAGATTAAACGTCGGTTGCTATACAGAATATGAATTCTAAATGAATTGAGGCGTATTTTCACACCACAATAGGCAATGGGTTTTTGGAATTGTGTCATTGCCCCTTTTATGTATTTTATGGATGTGAGATTATGTACCTTCACTCAAATCTAAATGGGAGGTAAAAACAAATACGGAAGAATGGATGGTTATCAGAGCTTGGGTTGGAGGCTATAAAAGTCAGGTGAACGCAGAAGTAATGGAAAATGACACGACAAATGAAGCTGTGCAGATTTATTAGGATAAAAGAGAACGTAGTTGAAGATGTGGATAAAGTGGCAGGAAATGGAAAGGAAACAAAGGACGAGGTAATTAGTAATAATGGGGAAACGGATGATGAGGTACTGGAAGAAACTGAGGACGCGAGAGGGATTGTTGAAAGACTGAAAGAGATTACGGTGGACGGAAAAAGAAATGATGGAATCATGTTTATAAACTCGGCAGAAAAAAACTCTGAAAGTGCAGGTAGAAAAAGTAAATGCAGCAACGAAATATGTGTGATGCAAGATCATCACAGAAACAAATAATTTCATCATAGCAGCAAGTGTTTGGGTTGCGGAAAAATTTAGTTGGATAGAGGTGAACGCTAGAATAGAAATGAACCAAAGAAGAAAAGAAGAATTAAATATTAACTGAAAAAATATAGAAATAATGTGAACTATAAACAATTTTTTAATTACATTTTCACCCCAAACAAAGCACGTTGCCACTTTGATTTAGGGGGCTACTATTAGGAACCCAAGAAACAGGAGTACTATGTGAGGAGATGGGCAGCAAGACGTCAGTTCACGTTACACTTGGACTTCCGCATGTCAATACAGTTAAGGAAATAGGAACCCGGAAGGGAATTCCAAAGTCTTGCGGTGCTGGGGAAGCAACTATTGTCGGGTTTGTCGGGGATATTTGCGTAGAGCGGGTACAAGTGCTTGCAATTCGTCGGAACATTCACCGTTAAAGTACATGTAGAACAGGCAGAGGGATGCTACATTTCATCGATGGGACAGAGGCTGAAGTTTAGATGACAGTTCAAGACCTATCAGGTTGGCGACTCTCTCTTGAACCTTGTATAGGAGTGAGAGTCTAGTAGCAGATGCAATAGCCCAAATATGACAACAATACTCCATACATGGGCGAATGGTGGCCTTATAGAGGTACAGGATACTTTCGGACACTAGTAGCTTTCTAGCAAAAAAGAGAACCTACCTTCTTCGCAGCGGTCCTGGCAATGCTCTCACTGTTATTGTTCCAAATCATGTTTCCTGTGAAGGTTAGGCTGAGGAGTTTAAAAGATGTATTTTCAGATATAGAGTCTTTGGCTATTGCCATTGGTGGTAGAGAAGGTTTCTTGTAGTTATTGAAAGAAACAAGTTTAGAAAATCCACTAAGCCACGAAGTATATTTTGTACTCTGTCAAGGAAGGATATGCTGTTTTCAGCAGCTCTTGGCCAGATGTTGCAGCAGCACTCCATCATTGGACGTACCTGGATTTTATATAGATAGAGAATTGCATCAGCAGTAAGATATCTACTTGATTTACGTGTTCCATTTCAGATCAGGAGTAAAATTCAATCCCAGAAGCTTCTCAAAACATGGAGCCTCCCCAAGACGAGATCCATTCATTTGAATTAATGCCAGATGGGGATCAGAGCGTTGATGATGTAAAGATAGAAGCCTGGTTTTAGATGCATTAAAAGTAACCAGCCACCTCTTCCTCCACTGTACCAAACGCTCAAGATCAGAGGAGAGAGAATCAGAGAGAAATTTGTCATTTAAGGCATTTTATGTGTTGCCATAGATGATCGTATCATCGCATAGATGTCAGCGGATGATTTGTTGTTTGTGTGGTCATAAAGGTGAAGCTGTACAGCACCTCATCAGAAGTTGTTAGAAGTTAACCCAAGGGGAATTCAAACGATTGCATGCCAATATTGTGAGAAAGGTATATTGGGATACATGTAAGAAAAAAAGCGTTGGAACGTGTCGAAAAATGGTACGAGTATATTTCTAAAAAGTAACGGAGAGTGATAATGTGAAATTATTATGGGATTTGAATATAGCTCGTGAGAGATACATAGTCCGAAAACTCAATGAACGAAGAGGGACTGAAAGTGTGGAAGTCATTTGTTCTGGTAGAAAACTCTCTTGGCAATAATACAGGCCAGTACTTGTTAAGAACAGGCTGTTTTCAGAAACCTGAGCTGCAACATAAGGATCAAAATGTACTAACTATTTTCACATATATACCGATTTCCCTAGAGCCTGGTCTGCATTGATTGACAAGAATAGGAGAGATTTTAGTTGGAGTATAAGTATAAAGGTCGCTGGTTTTAGTCATGATGATTGCCTACTGTTGGAATCTAAAGAGTGACCTCCTAGCCGTCAGGTATTTTAGGCGTTCGACGAAACTGAAGTTCAAGCCTTGAAATTTGAACAATGGTAAAGCAACCTTCAATTTATTTGCTACATTTTCTTGTCTCTATATTACTATGTTCGTCAATGGACATATATTTCCTGCTGGAAACTGATATATGTCATAATAATAACAAGGTATATCGCCACTTGGGCGTAAGCGGCTACCATTCGGAACTATGCCTCGAAAAGATTAACACTATGTTGGTTTACGTTACATTTAAGTTTCCACATATCACTACAGCCATGGAAGCAAGTAGCAGGAAGGGAATTGCATAGCATAGCTGTTCGAGGGAGGAACTATTAAATTAGAACGCTTCCTGACATTTACAAACCTCCTCAAGGAGTGAGATTGTATTGCTAAGCTGGTTTGTCAATGATTTGTACGTAACAAGATCAAAGCACATTCATTTTTTTTTTGTAAAACAGGCACAGGGATGCAATTTTCTATACGAAGTATTCAACCTTGGTTCTATTATGTTGATAAAATAGGGTTTGCAACTTTTAACTTTTAAAATCAGATAAACATATCTCGGCTGGAACAAAAATGCACCATCAGAATCAACACAGTTTTCCCAACGCAAAACAAGCATATGCATGCCAGAAACGTAATCATCTTTTAGTTCTGATGGAGATATAGTCACTGAAGTGTTTTTTTTTTGTTGTCGTTTAGGTTTTTAAAGCATTTCTCACGCAGAGTTGTCAAGGGGCTGAAAAAATGTGATAGTCAGTGGATGAGAGGTATGGGAAGTATGGCGGATGAGGCAAAAATTCGTAGCCTAATTCGTTCAATTTTTGCAGGGCTGGTTTAGCTACGTGCGGTCGGGCATTATCATGGAGGAGAATTGTTGCGTCCGAAAATGATCTTTGATTGATATTTGAATCGCTTTGATCAGTATTGAACATCGATAATTGAAAAATTTTGATTTAATTGTCGAGTGCGATTTACCCCAAAGAGATCATCTTATACATCTGGACATCATATTTGCATTCGAGATGTTTGCGCGAGCAGAAAGCCCCAGCGCATAAAATTAACAGTAGGTTGCTTCGTTTAGAAAGAAAGTTAGAACATAATACTTGATTTTTTTAATTTTAAACTGTAATTATAGCAAATATATAAACACTTTTCTAAGACTCTTTGATAAGAAAAAATGCGTTCAAATAAATAATATTTCTGCTTCGATCTGAATTGTACTATGCCACTTAGAATTTGCATTTAAAATTTTAATTCAGGCCATTAGATAAACATAATTTTATAACATTAACAGTTGATTCTCTACAGTGCAATGCAGATTACAATTATGGTGAACTAATTCTATGCAGAGAGACATGAGACTCTCCATCCTTGTACATCGCAATGGGTTATTGACGTTTTTTTACAAGGTAGTCACAACTTATCAAGGCCAGGAAGCCATTCGGGGATAACTTTTATTGCGTGTACAGTAATCAATGCGATAATATCTTAGTAATCGTTAGTATTGGAGATTTGATAAAGTGTCTTACTTAAGGGGGCGGCTCATCAGAGATTTGTTTATGTTGGACTTGAGACATCCCAGTTGTAGTCAGGTGGGAAACGGGCAAACGGAATAGAGTTCCACAGGCGTGCACTTCTAAGAAAGAAAGAATCTTTGTTCATGAAATCTACGTTTTGGTTTTTGCACAGTTAAAGAGTGGGGAAAATATTTGACAGTTGTTTCAGCTAGACGTGTGTTTATCGTGAAAGATTGGCGAGGGGGGCCAGAGATCGGCGTAATGATAACACAAAGACAGGCTCGCAACGTCTATCCTATGGGAGAGAAGTTGAAGGGAAGAGAAAAGGACATCCCCCACTAAGCCACGAAGCCTATTTTGTACTCTGTCAAGGCAGGATAGGCTGTTTTTAGCAACCCCTTCCCAGATAACTGATGTCTGTCTAGAGGACTGAAGATCACTCTCAATCGATGTGATTGAAAAGTGGGCGATTTCACCGATTCTGATGACAATAACAATATGAGCGAGTAGGGCATTGGTTGATCTTTATTCAGTTCCCATTAAATGCACGCGCTTGCTCATATGCAGTTACTTCGTCCACAATACGTTGTAGTTTATATTGCACTGTCGAGAACCTACTGCTATTTTTGTAAAATTATTTTTATATAATGAATTCAATTAAAGTTAAAAAGACAGGTCCAGTATAAGTGTTCTATTGTGCTCTAAACAGTCATTTATTCTGAATGCACCTATTTAAAAAGAAAAAATAAAACTAATGACTGGTTTTATGTGCTTACCCTTACTGCTTGTGCGGTAATGAAACTTATCAAATATACTTGCGATGTTAGACTTCAATAAATTAAATCAACTGTTCTTTCTTTTTTATGTTCTAGCATCCTGTACATGATGTGAAAATGTTGCAGTGTTGGAAGCAGGTGTCTGAGATATATCTTTAAAATTTGAAGTCGAATTTGCTCAACAAGCGATCCGTACTATCCAATCTCTTTTGTTTCTATCCCTACACGATCTAATGTATAGTGGCAGAAGATTCGGTGAGCTTATGCCCAAACTTATACTCATATAATATAAAAAGATGAAGCTTATGTTTTGGCATGCTCACAATTAACGGTCGTTATGCTTCAAAGTTAATTTCTGTCTGAAGATACAGTGCCGGGAAAAAGATATATTTCAATTAAAAGTTAAATATGAACATGTGAAATTACAGAAGAATAAAAGACCAATCAAATGAGGTATAGTTTGTTTAAAAAGTTACATTAGAGTTAGCTAAAATTTGCAGTTTTTGAAATATTACACATGCGGACTTTCTTTTTGCCGCCTATGTAAGTTACAGTAACTAGCAATAAATTAATAAATAAACTATGCACTCGGTGTAAAACTAAATTAAAAAAAAACAACTCCTTAAGCGCCATATAATTATGGAACAGCCTTATAAATACATTTCAAACAGTTGCATACGCGTGTTTGATTAAAGCCGTACTAAGCTAACATTTTGTTCTCGTAAAGATATAGAATATATAATGTAATTTGCTGCAATTTTAAAACGTCCGGCTCCAACCACTGTCAATATGTTTCATTTTTCTGTGTTTATCTAAGAAATACGTAGACCTTCCATGAGCAAGATTTTTCCTGAGAACTGCTTGCATGTAGAACACAGTATCACGAAACTGCTTACTATATGGCTATAACATTGCCGTTTTCAAGTCCATGTAAATAACTTCTTTTAGCGTCGTCTTCTCATATTTTCACTTTACGACTAGTTATATTACCTCGATTTTTCTCTTGTCAAGCAAAACAAAATGTTTCCTCGAGTGGCATTTGGGTGTTGATAAGTTGCGATTCGATTGGAAGAAATATTACATCACTTAGCTCACAATGGCAAACATATTCGTAATATATTGGGACACTGCAGCGGTAAGTTGCAATTGAGGTAACTAGTATGTATATTGACGAGGCGTTACATTGATAGATGTCGTTATAACCTGACGGCAAACGAAAAAATATATTTGACAACAAAATGCGTGATTGAAGAGGGGATCCAATTTTAGTCCCCTAAACAACGTGCTAGAAATGTATGGGGGACAATATTAGTATATGAGAACGTGATGACACCATGCTGTAGAGGAGAGAAACAAAATGATTAAAAACTAACTCAGACACTCTTAGATATGTCCGACGATGTAGAAAAAATTAAGCCAATAGTGAAGAATTACTAGGGCTATGACAACAGCATATTCTTTTCTTTGTTTTGATTCCCATGTATATATCAACTGATACCTTATATGTTTTTTATATAGAGTGATGTGGTTCTCGGTTGATTAATTGTTTCTAACTGTGTCGGATATATATATATATATATATATATATATATATATATACGTAAAGCTGGATGTCTGTGTGTGCCTGGCCACGAATAGGCTCCTATATGGTTGACTTTAAAAAAAAAACGAAGAACATATAATGATAGATGTATCGAGACAAAGGAATGGGTATGTTTGATCTGGCAGAAAAATTTTTAAAAATGTTTACAAGTGTTTTTGATATAGATGTACATACGAATATTTGATAAGTACGTTTTAACTTAAATAGGGATGGTATAATAAAATTGTGAGGTCTGCGTTCGCGCCTGGCCTCCTTGGAATGGTAATAGGCACAAACTTTAATAAAGACTTTTCATATCTACCTGCGTAAGTATACTTTGATAATTATATTTCAGTTTGAAGAAATAGGGTATAATAAAATTATGGGGTGTTCGTTCACACCTGACCTCCATAGAATGGAAATATGTCACAAAGTTTACCAAGGTTTTTTAATATAGATTCAAAGAATATTGTGATAAGTGTTTCAGCATGAACAGGTATGGTATAATAAATTATGGGGTTTATCTATTTTATTTTTACTTTCATCATATTTTGCTTTGGTTTTGATACCCCCAAATTCGAAGCCATCTCTTTACAACCCTTCCTTGTCATAACCTATCATACTTTCATAAATCAGAGCCCATTTTCTGTAGGCTGATTTTGAACCCAGTCAACGACGGGCACTTTTGCTAGCATATATATATATATATATATATATATATATATACATATATATATATATATAATGAAAAGAGTATGTTGTTGTCATAGTCTTAGGAATTACTTACGTGTTCTCCTTCCTAAGTAAATTCTTTCTCTCTTCTTCTTTCTCTCCTTCCCATTCTCTCTTCAAACATAGGAAAACTGAACAAGTCTCTTTTGTGTTTCCATGCACGAGTAGTTTTACTAGTCTAAAGTGAACTGGAGATCAATTAGTGCGAGAGGATCACATGTTATATATGGGAAAATGACGATCAAGATAATGCAATATCAACACAACCGCGCAAAAAAGCATTATTTTACTGATTTTTTATCGCTCTCGAGCTAGAACGTATATCTGTAAAAGTACGAGTTGGATGTAACAACAATTTTTCTAACTTAAAAATTTTACAATAAACTGAAAGATATTTATTCATTTTAAACTAATTTGATTATTCTCATGATTACATTAATCTCTCTAATTTACTTTTAACGCATTATGGAATTTACATGGTTTCGCTAGTATTTGTTATTATATTACATTTCCCAGTAAACGTCATAAAAATGTATATACTTATTTTGTTTTTATAATGTCCATTACAATTATTACATTAGCTTTGATTGGTTACTTCTGAATAGAAATGAACCAATCACATTACTCCTTAGTTGTGCAGAATTTAATCATTAAGCAACAATTGATATTATATCGTCGACATTAGCAGCTAATACATCCTTTATCGATATGAACACTTGTGGATGGGGTTGGCCTTGAAAAGCGATTCATTATATAATGAATATCAGATGTACTGCAAGGCATTCTGTGTAAAGTAGTTAATCCGCTAACTGACACAAAAGTCAGGTCGAAATAGGAAGAGCTAATTACTACGCATTGGAAAATATAGGTCGATGACAAACAAGTCCAGTTGCTATGCCAGTACATACTTAGATACAAGCCCGATTAGAGTCTAATTTAGAAGCACTTAAGCAATTAGAGATTAAACGGATTTTCGTCATTGCTTCTGTTATAAATGGAATGACGTTTCTGTTTGTGTTTTTACTTGTTCAACAGAGATAGGCGCATCACTAGTTAGTATTTGACTAAACGTGGCACGAATATATATATATATATATATATATATATATATATATATATATTGATGTTGCATAATAAAGAGCCTAGCTAAAAAGAGCTGAGGGTTCTTAGGTATAAATGGTTAAAATAGCAAAGCTATTTGTGATTGAGTTGTGCCTCTTCACAATACAAAAGTAGATAAAAACGAATAAGATAGGCATGTAATATGACTAAATTAGATCCTAAAAGACCCAGAGTGAGTGCATTTAGGTGGAAATTAATCATATTGTCGTAAACTGATTTGGAACGAAAATCGATCTTAGATTAATCAACGCATACTTACTGATATCCGTCTTCATATATATATATATATATATATATATATATATATATATATATATATATATATATATATATATATCATGTATTTACATAATATTCAATAGATATATTTTCAGCTTTTACTCCACCAATGCTCAATGTTGCAACATATGTAAAAGCGAAATTGTCTGTTTGTCTGCGTGTCTGTGTGTCTGTGCATTTCCCTACCAACGATTCTGTCAATTTTCAGTCTACTCGAGATTTGAAACAAAGGTATTGAGCTTTGGGAAAATCTTAAAAATCTGTGATCAGCTTTCAAGTAGTAGATGTTCAATGATTTGACTTTTGAAAACTCTACCAAACTCCTCCGCCCATGTTGGGGCTAAACGATTTAAATTTTAGATTTACAATACTTAGACACAGATAAAACTTTTAATTTTCTTAGATCCCCAAGAACAAATGTAAATGTGCAAAATTCGGGTCAAATTAAAAAAAAATACCTATACGGTTTCTACCAAATTACTCAGCCAATTTCTGGTCAGAACATTTGAAATTTTATATAAAGTGTCTTTAGATAATGTCTTTTAATCGTTTATTAGTCGAAAAATTGGCTGTCAGGAGTCAAAGTTAAGAACAATTTACCTTTGCGGTCTCTAGCAAACCGTCCCGCAAATTTTGGGTCTAAACATTTCAATTTTTACATAAAGAGTATTCATGATGCAAGTATTTTAATCAGTCTTTAGGCGAATATTTCGCTGCCTAAAAGTCAAAGTTGAAAGACTTGTGCTTCGCAAACTCTGTCAAACTACTCCCCCAATTTGTATCTAAACACTTGAAATTTTAGATGTAATTTACCTGGCTATGATTAAATCTTTTTACTATATATATATATATATATATATATATATATATATATATATATATATATGCACACAAAATAATAGAAATTACCTAGGGCCCATTAAAAGCCGATCTTAACTGCTAGTATATATATATATATATACATATATATATATATATATATATATATATATATATATATATATATATATAATAGGTTAAGAAATTCCAACGAAAGAAAGATGTATATTTAAATAAGGGAGTAGTCACCACCAATGTGTATTTTTTAACATTATTTTATTATTCCGTGTCTTGGTTTTTCATTGGGGATTATGTTTGGATTATTGTAATAATGTTTTTAAGTCATTGGAATCGTTTTTATTTGAAAATAATTTCTGACGAGGACACATCACAGAACGTCTGAAACGCGCATAAAAACGATTTTTTTAAATATATATATATATATATATATATATATATATAAAATTGATATAAAATTGACAGATGTATTGCGTTGAAAATATACACACAGACACACTAACAGACACGTTCATTTTTATGTGTATATATATATATACATATATATACAAATATATATACATATATATATATATACATATATATATATTCATCTTTATTGTCGGATTAGTTGTTATTTTTAATGCTTATATGTACTTAACAATAAGATTTAAATAAATGTGGTGCATTTGTAGTTATATTTTTTCTGTACTGTGATATTTGGTATAATTATCATAGCAAAAGTATTCATATGTATTTATAAACTTATTTTTGATGGTTGCCAAATTCACTTAATTTATTCTTTAATACTATAATCGATGTCGCTTTGATAGGTTAATATGATTAGTTCAAAAGTTGGATCGTTAGACTATGTAAATGGTTGCATAAATAGCACATATTTAATACTATTTTGCGGAGTGTTGAATTCATATACTTCCCTGGTTACAATGTTACGTTTTAATTTGAGGGTTATTATGTGGTTGGTTTCCAAATGCAGCATTGGTTTTCAATAATTCATGTAGGTACATATAAAAAATCTAATTAAAATCGTGCAAGGCCAATAGACTATATTACTTTAACGTTTTTGGATGTTTAATTATTAACTATGTAAAGTGCACTCATCTTAAAACTGTTGGTGGAAAAATATGTTGCTGCTCGCTTATATGAAGCTTACTTTTAATTAGCTAAGTTTCTTTAGGTTTATGTATTCTTCCATGATAAGTTGAGTGTCGTTATTAATTACCGAGTGGTGTTGGTTTATAGTAAGTATGGATTTTAAATAGTTGTGTATCGGCACAACTTAGTATCCAATTTCCTTTTACGTTGCTTCTATTTATTAATTAAGATATTAGGATACGGCGTTGGCTGTTTACGGTTACTACTGTGGTTTGTCACTATTAGTTTTTTATAGTTTATTAAAAGCGTAGCTACTTACGTGTTTGCATTTTATAGCTAATTCAACTTTTACATTTAATAATTTATACCGGTCTTTAAAACTTAGAATCTTATATTTCTCTGCTAAACATAGGTAAGAGGAGGATGCTCGAGAACTACATGTTTTAGCTTTTCTAAAAAAATTTCCATTCCATTGCCTCGGTTTGCTTCCAGTAGTGTACCGAGAGTGGGGTGTCAGTGGCATGTTCTTTATTATTCATTGGTAGAATGTGGCAATATAATCTGTTTTCAAAGGTCATTTCTGTTTGCAGGTTTTCTGCGGTGTATATTCAAGCCTGGAATACCACCAACAATGTAAAGCTATTTTTGCTTAGTGGGTGTCTTTGACAGTTGAAGGTCTTTCTATTATCACTATAATCCATAGTTCGGGTGTTCTTCCTTAATATTTTATTATTGTGCTTTTTTATAATTCTCTTTGTTTTTTCAGTATAGCTATAGTTAAGTTTTTGGGCATTTTTATTAAGGATTTTGTGTAGTGTATTGTTAGGTGAAATAGGTTCATCTATAAGATGAAGGAATTTATTATCAAGTTTCGTTGTCTGCCATTAGGTTTGAGGGGATGTGAACCAAATTATTTTCATTCATTGATTATTAGATCTAGTTGTATAACTATTATAGCTATTTAATTTAATGTCTGCATTTTTATATCCGCTATTTTTAGCGTGTTGTCATACATATTATTTTCTCTATTGAATATTTCCTCACTAGAGGAGTTATTATTTATTCTACCTTCGATTGATTTAGGTATGTGCTTAATGATAACTTGTGGGTGGTTGGAGTGTGGGAAGATATACAGGGTGGCTACAAAGTCACGCACCAATGTTAATATTTATCTTTTATTAATATAATTTTTAAATTTTATAATTTCTTTTATTTCAGATCAGACATGCCATTGACTATTTTTTTAACTTTTATAATTAAAATTGGTGCGTGACTTTGTGGCCACCCTGTATGTAAGGTTTGTGCTTTCTTTTGTGTATAGGTTTGTAGGTATTAGTAGCTAAGTCAAAGGTGACGTCGAGAAAGTTTACTTGTTTAATGTTGCTTGTAATTTCTTCTTTTAAGCCTAAATTATTCATACCCTTACGCAGTGTTCGTCTGAGTCCGTCACACTTTATGCATGTGGCGTCTTTAACAATGATCAGTCCCTCGTCCCTGTACAAGCCTATATTCTCAATGTCTATGCCGTTATCATGGGTAAAGCTATGTAGTATAAATAATCCATCAGGGTCGGTGGTTACTGCCGAGTCCAGGAAGTCCATTGTTAAATCAAAGAACCCATTTCGGCTATTTTTCGTGCATTGCTCACCATTTCTAATAATTACGTTAGTGCGGCTCTTCATGATTATATAGCAATAATTCATGATGTCGAATTGTACGAAGGCACATTATATCTTATTGTAAGTGAATCTTTTGATCGAATCCATGGTGTTAGTTCATTGATTAAAGTTGTATTTTCTTTTCATTTTGAAACTGATTTTTTCTAGGATATCCTTGCCGATTTACCTAATTCTCGGTGTACTCTATAATGCTGCATATGTTTGTGATGTGGGTGTCTTGTAAGTTCTGGGTTTGTAAAAAACTCCCGCACGCGGATATTCCTTCCTCATGTGGAATATTCGAGTAGAGAGAGGAAACATCCATCGTGACGAGTATTGTATTGTCTGGTAAGTTACCGATGTCGTGTAGGCTCTGTAGGAAGTGTGTTGTGTCTTTAATATAACTGGGTATGTTTGGCATCAATGGGTTGAGGATGCTGTCAATGTATCCTGAAATCTTCTCTGTGAGGTCCCGATGCCCGAGACGATAGGTGGATGGATTTGAACAGCCTTAGCTACGTGGTATATGTCTGTGGGTTCGGTAATCGATGCCTCAGTGTTTCCTGTGTCATCAAATAAGGGGGTGCGAGTATGTTGCTGACTATTTTCGAGAGTTTATGAAGTTTAGGGATAGTGTAAAAGACAGCCGGATTATGATGTTCTAGTACTAATTTTTCAACCGTAGTCCTAATGGTTTGGTCTAGACTTCTGATTAGGGAGTTTAGTTCAGATTTGAATGTTCTGCTGGGATCACCGCGGAGTCGTTTGTAGAATTCTCTGTTCGCTAGCTGTGTTTTTATTTCTGTTATGTAATCATTTATGTTCATGACAGTGATAGTTCTTCCCTTATCTGCTGGTTTTATGGTGATGAGGTTATTATTCTGTAATGATTTTATGGCCTGTTGTTCGTCCTTTGTGATATTATGATGGGTTTTCTTGTGCAGTTTGGCCATGATGAACTTGTCTAAATGTTTTTTTTTATTCTGTTGTTGATTGCGTCTATGTTTAGATTGTGTCCATTGGGATTTGTCCAATGTTTAGATTTTGAATTCTTTGCATGTTTATTTGTGGTGGAATTGGTGTCTGCTTGTTGGTTGTTATTATGGAAGTATTCCTTTAATTTTATTCTTCGGATATACTCCTCCATGTCATAGCATAGGTCCACCGGATTCAGGTTTTTGGATGGGCAGAATGAGAGTCCTTTAGCTAATAGCCTGGTTTCGTTTTCTGAAAGTTGGTGGTCCGATCAGTTGGCAATGTTGGTGCACTGTGATTTTTGGGGGATGCATTGCGTGCTATTATTTTTAGAAGTCTACTGATGGTGTATGGGTTTTGTTGGTGGTAGATATGTTTTAACACTTGATCTTTGTTTATTAATGTGTTGAGTTTCCGTTGTTTGAATTGTAAACATTGGAAGAGCTGTTTAGAGTAGATTGTGTTTAGGGCTCTAGAGATTTCCGTAAGTGTGGTATGAGTAAGTAAATCACGAAAATGAGATCTGTTTCTGTCGCATGTGTTCGAGAGTTTTTTGTTTTGCATATATATATATATATATATATATATATATATATATATATATATATATACATATATATATAATTATTTTTTTACTATAATAATTAAATACCTACAGACACTAGTGTTTCATCCTTTCGGGATTCTTCATTGCAGGGTGTCACGATTACTACCAGTCGAACGATTCGAACCCCGCGACACGAGACATCTCTGGCTCGATTAGCGGAGGTCGCATCCATTCGGCTACCATTAACCGTGTGAAATAGCGTTGAATTTTAAGGATTTTAATTTAAATGTTCATTACGTCAGACAGACAGTGATCAAATCGTTATACGATGATCTACGCATAAGAGCAAAATTGACCGACTTTTAATTCAACTGAAAGTGCTCAACGATAAGAAACGAATTTCTTAAAGGGGCTGTCATAATTATTTTTTTACTATAATAATTAAATACCTACAGACACTAGTGTTTCATCCTTTCGGGATTCTTCAGTGCAGGGTGTCACGATTACTACCAGTCGAACGATTCGAACCCCGCGACACGAGACATCTCTGGCTCGATTATATATATATATATATATATATATATATATATATATATATATATATATATATATATATATATATATATAAAATAAGTTATAAAATATATATGGCGATTAAGCTACACTGAATATTCCGCGTTTCATCCACTCTGGGACACTTCAGGCATATGCGCAAAAGCCTGAAGATCCCTAGAGCGGATTACACGTAGAATATTCGGTGTTACTTAATCGCCATATATATTTTATAAATTACTAACTAGCTCTACCTAAGTATTGAACACTTTTGAAGTAAATACTTAAAGTTTACGCATAAATTTATACTTTCGTATATTAATTTTATGTGAGCAAATGAAGTAGTTATATATATATATATATATATATATATATATATATATATATACATATATAGCACATATTCAACAATGGCGATTTGCAGAAAGGTCTGTACAGAGACGATGCCCTATTAGTAACTGAAGCAAGACCCAGAATATATAATACCATCATAATTAAACTAAAAGAATGCTTTACCAGCTATAACCTTAGTATAACGATAGAAAAGAAAAAATACCTCAAACATCTTAGGCGTAACCTTAAACCTAAAGGAAGGATAATACTGCCCATACCATAAACCAATATTGCCGCTGCACTATGTCCACATATTCTTCAATCACCCCAGATCCGTCATTAAGGCAATCTCTATAGCAGTGTCCAAAAGAATATCCATATTCTGCAAATTATAACACATTCAATGAAAACTCCAAATTTTAGTAGAACGCACAAGCAAACTCAGGATATAAAGACACAATGAAGGACGATACATATAATAGTAAGAAATACCCCAATACCTTCGGCTTAGTTACTCACAACATGACTATCCGTAAATCTAAGCAAAAAATAAGGCAAGGTAGAAGCATAATGACCACATGCAAAATAACTCATATAATAAGCACATGCAAAAGGAGCAAACACCCCTCTCCCCCAAAAAAACGAATTAGAAGAAAGAACAATAATTACGCCCAAACTAATAACTCAAAGAATTCTTTAAAATAGTAGAAAATTCATTAAAGCTCCCTCACAAATACAGATCGACCCTAAATAAAAACCTCTATTTAATTATCCCTCTCAACCATGCCTTATATAGCACAAACTATTATAAACACGAATAATCAGAAAATAGCATCAGCACAGAAAATAGTTAACGGCACTCCAAGTCAAGCTCATCCAATCTAATTACAACGACCCAGATAGCTGCTCACTGGAGAATGACTGTGTACATTCAGACGTCATATACTCATGCGCAGTAACTGACATTCCATCTACCAGGACAGCGAATAACTTGACGGCCCAATCACATAAAACCAGTTTTACCAGCGAGAATACGAATAACACAATAAATAAGAGCACACTCAGCGACCAACTGATCAGGCAACCGATAGGAATAGACTGTAATGAGCCGCACACCGAACAACTCTCCGGAACATCTAAACTCAATTAATCTGCAAATAAACGAAGAAACCCTTAATACACCGCACACAATCCCAAAATACACCTACATAGGAGTATCGTCTTTCCCGATAAAAGCCAGAATTTCGAACAACTCACAATCGTTCTCCAGGGAGACCCCTACGACAAAAACAACCCTAATCCAACTTAGTAAGACATTTGAAACTCATAAAAATGGAAAATACGAGTATCGCGTAATAAGTAATGTCCCTGACCCACTTGCACTTGTCGAAGCTTGTTGAAATTTAGAATGTGCAATGATATATATCTCTACGGGTTATGTTGCTAATTACAGCTCTGAACTATTTATGGTTTCTATGTTACAGGTGTTTGAACTGAGCCAGGTGTGAAATGGAGCCTGTTGAATGTCGAGCAATGATCCGGTTTTTGTATTTGAAAGGACACATACCACAGGAGACTTTGATTTTTGATGAAATGAAAGAAACTTATGGTAATAATGCCCCATAATATGACCTTTTAAAACGCTGGCATCGTGAATTCAAACATGGCCGGAAGTCTGTGGAAACAGCCCCCAGACATTCTGCCATTGATTAGGCATCTACCCGTTAAGTTGAGGCTGCCATTTTGGAAAATCGGCGAATTACTAATCGCCAAATAGCCCAATATGTCAATATTAGTACAGGGTCGGTGGAAACTATCATTCATGACATTTGCATATGCATAGGGTGTCTGCCAGATGGATTTCCAGGTAGCTCACACCAATCCAGGCGCGAGAACGCGTTGAGTGCTCGAGGATGAATTTGGAGATGCCCCAGGAAGATGAGTCAAAGTTTTTCAAAAGACATAAATAAAACCTGGGTTGATCACTATGATCCAGAGACCAAAGCCCAGTCAATTCAGTGGAAGTACTTGGATTCACCACCTCCAAAGAAGGCAAGAGTTCAGCCCTCCGCTGGAAAGGTCATGCTCACAATCTTCTGTGACTAGGACGGAGTAGTGATGAGAGATTTCCTGGCAAAGGGTACCACAATTACAGGAGCCTATTATGCTTCACTTTTGAGGAAATTAAGGGAAGCTCTCAAAATAAAGAGGCGGGACAAGATCAGCAAAGGTACCTTCCTCCTGCAGGACAACGCTCCGATCCACAACTCGCATGTCGCCAGATAAGAAGCACGGGCGTGTGGTTATGAAATCCTTCCTCGTCCTCCCTAGTCTCCTGACCTTGCACCCTCTGACTTTCACTTCTTCCCAGCCATGATGTTATTTTTGAAAGGAAAGCCTTCCCCAGATGATGTAGCCTTGATTTCTGCAGTCACGTGCTGGTTGGAGGACCAACCTAGCGTGTTCTACAAAAACGGTCTCCAGAGCTGTATCAAACGCTGGGAGAAATGTATAACTCTGGCTGCTTCCTATTAAGAGAAAGATAAATAATTGTGCCAGGTTTCGTTGTTCTCCTGCTATGGTAAGTGGGTCAGGGGCATTATTCATTGCACGCCCGTCGTATTAAGACAATCTATATCATACAACCCAGACTCTAAATATTGCCTGCTTTGCAACGCAAAGGCGGCCGAGATTATAACGGCATCTAAAAAATTAAACATCCTCAACTCTAAACCAGAGAAAATTTTCAGTTGCAGGAACAAGAGAAAATTCAAATACGAAAGTACAAATAACCACGCTGAAACGACACCGCAGAGAAGGACTAATATCTAGCATTTCTAAGGCTAACCGTGCAAAAACTTAGCACCCTTTTTTGCTGTTTCTTACACCTCGCAAACGGCTAACACTCTCAATTTCTTTTTTCCCCGCTACCATCGCCACAAAGAATTTAATATTTTAATATAACCAAGGTTGATTTGGAATATTCCACTTTCCTTTTTTAGGGATGCACAGCATGATAACGGCCGAATCGAATTACGATATTAATATAAAGATAAGAAATGGAATTTCATAACAATCAAACGGCCCAGATGTAAGCGTGACACACAAAAGAACACACACGCAATCGTATTAATATATAGATTATTAACACACTCTCTGAATATATAACGCTTATATAACAGTAATACAGCAAACTCTCGTTGAATCACTCTCCTCCTGGCAAGATCAAACTGACGCTACAACTGTTTTTATTCATAGTTTTTCGGACAATTATCTCTAATCCAATCTTATTTTGTGAAGTCTAACACTTAATACCGCCTATTAAACTGCATCCCAATTAGCAATTAACGCTAGGTATACCAAGACACTGTCCTCATTAATTTAAAGCCAAAACTTAATGAAAAGTAACTTAGAACACCCCTCACTTCCCCGGGCCTCAAACCTCACACCAAAAATAAGAACCCTAAAATATCTTCCCCCGTTCCTCCTACTTGCAAACTCCCTCTACAAATCAAACATATTTAAACCCCTCCGTACTATATGATTAACACATATCACCTCATCCAATGAGACTAAATAATGCTAAACCATTCATTCCAGAAATATTTATATTTAAATTTACTAAAAAATCTTTACGATAATGACAACCGACTTTCTTCTCCTCAAACTCGTCGCTACACGCATACCCCCTTACTCCATACTCCCATTTTAATTCCCCGACTATCCGTTCAGATCCGTCTAACCACTCCAACACGCATACTTAACGTATTCTTTCAACCTCCTTCCACCCAGCTATTTTGTCGCTACTACAAACTACACGCTGACCTTCATTCGAGGCGAAAGCAAGTGAATGCGCTCCCAGCTGGCTGTTTCGAGATAATTATTGAACCCGGCCCAACTGCTACTTCACACCTGCACTCCCCATACGCAAAGGATAAGTAAAGATTATAATGCATTAACACTAACCAAGGAACACCCAGGGAATCATATAACAAGGAATATATAAAGCAAACACGGAAATACCAATACCAACTTTGAAACTAACCAACTCCCAATCTTCTCATCATCTTTTTTCGTACAAAGGTAATGTCTCATTCCTCCACATCCCCTGGAAAAAGAAGCTTTTGTTGTTAAATTTGCAAACGTTTCTCGCTACGAGTAATACCACCATTCACCGAAGCGCCACACAGGAAGAACCCTTTTCTCGGTTTTAAACGACTACGATATCTATTCTGTTGTTTATATCCTGTTTACTTTTTCATGTCCTGCAGATTTCTACCCTCCGAGGTATTGTCTACCGAACTCTCGGCTCTGCTGGCTGAATCCATACATACATTTTTCCTTTGTACCCCATTTTTGCATGCATGTACCGTAGTTATCCAACTCTGCCCCCCCCCATTTAACTAAATTTCAATTGAGTTATTTTTTTTTTTTCATTTTTACTTTTTCTTTTTCTTTTATTCTTCATCTTTTATCCCTTCATTTTATTTCATTTGTTATTTTTTATCTCATTTTTATAAATATTAATGTTATTTACCTTTTTGCTATTATTATTATTATTATTATTATTATTAGTAGTAGTAGTAGTAGTAGTATGATATTTCCCCCCTATTATCCCATCATGCCAATCGTCATCCACCTTCATAACCTTTGATACCCTATCCTTATACCTCTCCCTTATACCCCAGACCCTCTCCCTTTACAGCTAATAACAAAGCAACCCTAGGAGTATTGCTACATATTATCTAATATATATTCCTATTCTGAAATTTATTGTTATAGCCTTACAATTACCCACCCATACCCACCCCATAACTTTAACTTACTTCCGGACCCTCCCTCGCCTCACTAAATTAAAACCCTAGTGCACGACGCCCCATATAATCACCTTTGTTCAACCCTGCTTAGAATACACCCTTTCGCCTTAAACCATCATAATATTCATCCTGAAATTATACACCGCCTCAAAGTATTATTGTCGTTTCGCTTGCATATGTCAATAAAATACCCTTGCATAGATAATAGGCATCTTACATACCGATAAATAGAATTACTACCCATCCACACTATACCCCCCCTTAGCCTTAAAACATATTCTACTTAAATTTAAGACTCTGATAAAGACACTATACACTTTTTTATATTACAATCTATATAATACGCTACTCCTTTATCTTAGAATTTGTTATTACTCCCCCGACATCATCTATAATTTCCATTGATTTATTTCGTTCCTGATGAATCCCACGCTAGACATCGCATCCCCATTATGTTACCTAGCATCTTCTCTTCTGGTGAGAAGCATTAGACTTTGTAATGCCTTAGCATAAAGGATCCCTTCTATTCCCCAATTAAATGTTTATATACCCTTATTGAATAAATGAACCAATCTATATTTACGAATATATATTTTTTGTGACTTCATTTTCCATTCCTATTGTTCTCATAATTATATATATATATATATATATATATATATATATATATATATGCGTGTGTGTGTATGTGTGTGTGTATGTGGGTGTGTGTGTGTGTGTGAATATATAAAATGGCTTTACTGAAGCGACATTCTGTCGGCAGGGTGAGTTTAACAAGCTTCCATTGAATGAGGGCGTTTCATGAGAGTATGAAATTCACAAGCGGCCTACCGCCGCTTGCATAATTCCTTCAACAAATATGACAACGTTACGTCTTTGCAGTTCTTGAGGAGATAAGCTTATGTCCTTTTACATATAGCAGCTGTTATTCATAAATCAAAACCAGTTTAGTACTGACCAGTCCACACTGTAAATCACACTATCTCGCGTCTTACCTATCCATGTATATATAAATGATTATATACACATATATATGCATATATATATCATTATATTAATATTATATATATACCCACATGAATAAATATATATGCACACGCACGCATATATATATGCATATTTATTATTTTATATTACTTATGAAACCGTATTATATATATTAATATGTATATATATAGATATATGTATATATATGTGCATAGATGTACATATATGTCGGTATACACATTTACATATGCGTAAATATATCTGCCTGTGCGTGTGTGTGTCTCTCTCTTTCTCTCTCTCTCTCTCTCTCTCTCTCTCTCTATATATATATATATATATATATATATATATATATATACAATCTTCTTTGTCAATGTTTTTTATTCGGTGTACTTTGTTTAGTGATATATTCTCTAAAAAAAGACTGTGCAAAACAGTATATGTTTATGATGTGAAAAATATTGGTGCATATCTTGACGCCTGAGTGTCTCCTTGTAAATCACATCACCGCCAATCCGTACGAATATCATATTTCATATTCCGTTTCTCACTACAATTCGCCATTTACCACATATTTTTTACTCGCAATTCTTTCACTTGAAAGATTTTTTGTTAGTTATTTTTTATACTCAAATGTTAATTCGTCAACAGAAATGAAAGCTTATGGAGTTTGAACAATGCACAGATTTACAACAAATAGCTGACATTCATTGAATCACTTCAGAATAAAAAGACAGTTCTTAATAAAAACAGGTAAAATAAATTAATAAATCTGCTGCTGTCAAGTCGGTTCCTTTTCCATTTTCTTTGGCCAAGGAGATTACTGAAATCTCTGAAATGAAGATAACGCATTTACCTCTCTGCTCTGTCTTATTCTTTTTAATATAATTATAAACAAACAAAAACACTGCGTAAATACAAGAACAAAAAAGAAAACATATACATTTGACATCATTGATTTACGATGGTGAATTCTGATTGGCTGCTAGCTATTCCGATTTCGTGAAGAAAAATGACAAAATGGCGTCTCAAAAAGCGTTAAGATCTTCATTCATTCCTTTCTGGAATCTGACGAGATCAGGACACAACTAAGATTAGGCAATCTTTAATTGGATTTTCGGCGTCATAACTGATATTCTATCTCATATCTTTTTCTATTCTGTAAATATACATCATTAAATGGGAGGTATCGCATTTGAAGATAATTTGCACGATTGCCATACAATTAATACTGCATCTTCAGGCAATTACGATGACGAGAGAATTACTGACGAAATTAACATAAATATACTTTCAGGTGAGTTGGAGGGATTCCTTTTTTCTATTATTCTATAGTGTTTTTATTCTCTTTTTAGCCGACGTAATCAACTTTACGCATGCTGACTAAACGAAACCGACACAACAAACTTTAATAAAAAAAGTTAAAAGATCACAAAGTTCAAATACAAGACTTCTGTTGCAAATATCAGTGATGGTTGCAAATGCTATAAAATATCTATTCAGCAGGATAGGCAGCAACAGTAAACATCAGCAGTTTGCACTGGAAGTAAGGTGGGGGCCAATCCTTTCCAAGATTCTAGTCTTTATCGCACTCATCCAGGAGATGCTTGGTTAGTACTGTCTTACTTCGGTCTTATCGTCGTCCTTAACCCTTTACACCCATCTTCCGTAGCGTAGACTATGCTGACAATTCAGGTTTTGCGTAGTGAATTTAAAACTTTGCGGTTTATTATTATTTTTTTGTTCCGGTATCTTTTTAACTTTCTTCTATTCCAGTGCAATATGGCAAGTTAGCGTTTGTATCTCATCTTGCATTGTTTCCGCATTGAACTGTATTTTTCAAGATTTCATATGTTCTCAACTATATCGTCTGTTGTTTAGTCCCAGTAATCTCCCTTGATTCCAAATTGTCGTAATTTTATTTCAATTTTCTGTTAGGCCTTTTCTAGTGCTCCTTAACTAAAAACTGGTCAGTACTTAATGGGTGGACATTTGGGAATTTCAGATGCTGTATGCCCTCTCCGCTTATCTAGGCATTTTTTTTACATTTGCCCTGGGTTCTCCTTGCCACTGGATTTAAACAGTGCCGATTCAGGGAGGTGTGGTTGAGATTGTGCAACATTTGCCTCACAATTACACGCGCAACTGCACATACAGGAGGTATCCTTTATCTTTCGAGACTGAACAGAAGCGTCATAATCAGTGCTCCCACAATTATTGGTATGCTATTTATTTTCGTCATGTCTTATATTCCTTTCGGTTCTCTGGCAAATTCCGTTTATATTTTTCGCGTTTTATATCATTTTCTGCCTTTTGTATCTTCAACCCCTGCTTGCTGTTACGGCAAAATCTACAGTTTAGCAGTTTTTGTCACAGTTGTTAATTATTACGATACTCCTTCTTCTCGCTTGAATGATAGTATTTGTCTACCTCCATTTCTGTAGTTTCTGTTTTTCTGTGCTATTTAGAATTTATTTTGTACCATTTTTCCGCTTGTTCTAAGGAGAACCATTTGCGGAAATTCCGATGCACTTCATTCCTTATGTAGTTATACCTTCCTTTACATAGGTTATGAGTTAGTTTGATACATTTACTTATGTAGTTTAACGTTTCGTCGCTTTGTCAACAGATTAAACATTTACTGTTTTCATGTGTTTATCTGATTTCGCTTTAATGTAGTAAGTTCTAATCGCATTGTTGTGCGAAGCTGTCAGTAGAGATTCAATACACATGTGTACTCTTTTTAGCTACTTACAAGTGTTTTATGATCCGCATCTCTTGTCAATCTTATGAATCACCCGCGATGCTCGTTCTCCTCCCTTCCCTTTTTATATTGTTTTTTTTTTCTTGTTGCATCGCTTCCTTTAGTGTTTTTCTTGATGGTGCAGAGATAATTTTTTTCAGTTCTGTGTCATGTACTTTTCAAAAGTTTTGTGCGTAAAACTAGTCGTTTATCACGATTTTTCTCTTTTTGACATCATTTTTATTCCTCGGGCAGCAGGACAAGCTTCTTTAAGGTATTGTGGATCGGTTCAGTTAGTTGTGCTATTTGGATTTTCCACATGGTTTATAAGCAGGTTATTAGTCTATAGTTGCCAGGGTAGTTTCATTTTCAGCTTCTTTTTGTATTATTATTATTATTATTATTATTATTATTATTATTATTATTATTATTATTATTATTATTATTATTATTATTATATTAACTTCACAATATTGTGATGTTTTACACTGGATTTTTTCTCCCTAAAAAGTGTGCTTTTAAATCAAAGCTAGTGAGGATAGTCAAAGAGATAATTAGATGGAATATTAATAGAATGTTTGCTGAGTCAAGCAAAATTGATTTATGTTGTATGTAATTTCCAAGGAGTTCAGCTGTTTCATAAGATCATCAGGAATTGAGCCTAACACACCTTTGGTTATTGACACTATTATATTATTATTATTATTATTATTATTATTATTATTATTATTATTATTATTATTATTATTATTAAGTTTATTATTATTATTATTATTTTTATTATTATTATTATTTTTATTATTATTATTATTATTATTATTATTATTATTATTATTATTATTGGCTCACAAGGAGTTTTCAGCAGGT
The DNA here is from genome assembly GCF_053919585.1 of Euprymna scolopes. Classification (NCBI taxonomy): domain Eukaryota; kingdom Metazoa; phylum Mollusca; class Cephalopoda; order Sepiida; family Sepiolidae; genus Euprymna; species Euprymna scolopes. The sequence continues at coordinate 16,459,357 of NC_136489.1, read as the reverse complement.
TATCAAGGATCTCTCATTGAAAAGAACCTGTAGTGTTCCCTGGTTGCTGAGTGACAACAATTCTACGAGGTTTTCAGCACTGTGTGTGTGTGTGTGTACGTGTGTATAACATGAGTTGGAACAGATACGTTGAAAGCATTGCCAGAACCGCTGCGAAGAAGGTTGTCTCCCTCTACCTTACTAGAAAGTATCCTGTACGTCTAAAATATATGGAGTATTTTTGTCACATTTGCACTTGTGCATGTGCTACTAGTCGCTTGCTCTCGGGCAGGGTTCAAAAAAAGACATGATATGTCCTGAACTGTCATCTAAGCTTCAGCCTCTGTCCCATCGACGAAATATTGCATCCTTTGTGGTTCTATAAGTATTTTAATGGTGGATGCTGCGACGAACTACAAGACCTTGTACCCCATTGAAGTAAATACTCCCGACAAAGCCGGCAAGCTGCAAAATACCACCTCTACACTGTAGAGATTCCTAGATGTAGGATAACCTTCTCTTTCTTAGAACTGTTAGACTTTGGAACTCCCTTCCGGGTTGCCGCTTGCTCTACCCTGTTGATACGGTGACATTTAAGTGTAATGAGGACAGACATATTGCCGCTCTACTCACTTTATATTATTAACCTTGTGTCCACGATAGTTACAAGGATACTATTAGTATCGTTACTCTTTTCAACAACACTTCCATGTCTTTACAGACAATATAGGTGAAGGAAACAGGCCGATAGTTTACAGGATTTTCTCTATTACCTTTCTTGAAGATTGGGCAGATGATGGAGATATTTTTACGATTTCAATTAATTTTCATGTCAGCTTGATATTTTGTTATATTTTTCCTCTCAGCTCCGCTTAACCTGGGGTCATTCGGGACTCTGACATATATTGATGCTGTCCTTTCTCTATTTTTCTCCCATTACGTATGTCAAGTATGATAGTTTCGTTGTTTAGGTACGTATTTCTAAGAATTGCATACTCACAGTGTATTATTTATTCCTAAATGCTCTTTCCTGTAAACGTAGCCAGTATTTGCTGCTGCATCTGATGTTCAACTTTTTACATACGCTGTTGTACAACATATGTCCACATTCTATTGTATCGCATATAAAAGCAGACCTTTAACAGGTTCTTACAGATGTGTGTCAGATGACAAAAACTCTCTAATTCTATGTAGCAGAATCTACACTTGACGTTATTACTGAAACTACCTATCTTAAAAGGACTTAGTCGTGGGAAAGGTATTATCCTTCTATGCTGATCATATTTTTATTATTCTATAGAGTGTTACTTATACATTTTGGGGTGAATCTACCCAGAAAATACTAAAGTCAGCGTCTGACTAGCTGATAGTTCGGGTCTTGTTGACGGGCAAGCTTTGATTGTAACCATTTTGGATTGTAGTGTATAATTTGCATAGCAGAGATATCGCCATGCAAAGGAGTAAATGATATAAACTATCCCCTCTGGAAGATTCCACTTCTGTTCTTTATTTCAGGAATTGTTATTGTTACATTAATATGGTTACGCTTCCCACATTTTCTACAGTCCTGACCTATTTGATTACCGTATGAATTTTTATAAACTACCGCAGCGCAGTAGATACGTGTGAGGTACACTATCATCACGTTTTTTCTAATCAATCCAAGCCATGTTTAGATTTCTTCTAATCATTCTAATCGTTGCGCTATAGGCTGCTGCTATGGAGGCAGTGAATTAACAATATTTTGACATGCCCATATATATATATATATATATATATATATATATATATATATATATTAATATATATAATATAGAAACTTACAGACACTAGTGTTTTATCATTTCGGGAATCATCAATGCACAGAGTCATGATTACAGCCGGTCGGGAAATTCGAACCCAGCCAGGAAGTCATCTCTGAATCGATAACAAGGACCGAACTACACAGCTACCGTTTAGCGCGAGAATTACAGTCGAATTTTTACCATTTATTATTTAATGTCGAAACGTCCGTCGATAGTAATCTAATGGCAATAACACCACGATCTGCGTATGCGAGCTTAAGTGACCGACTTACATTTTAAATAAAAAAAGTGTTTTACAATACGAACCGAGTTCTTAAATTGGCTGACATAATTATTACTAAAAATGCTAAATACTTACATACAATAGTGTTTTATCCTTTCAGAAATAAGTATTGCAGGGAGTAACGATTACAGCCAAATAATTATTCCTAGATCTTTAATAGAGATATACATATATAAACAAGTACTGATACAGTCTTTTCATAGAGCGATTTCAAATGTACATTGCGACAAACCTTTGCAATAGTATTTAGTGAAAATATTGCAATTACCGATTCCTTGCTACATTTCCGATTCAGATACTGATTTACCTTGCAACTTTATATGTTACTAGTTTTTCTTTTCTTTTCACTCCTCTTGTATTTATTTTTGATTTACTCCTTCTAATGTATTTATTCTTTCCACGTTCGCATTATTTTTATACCTTTCATCTAAAAATAATCCCTTTCTTCTTTTCCAGGTCTATTTTTTCTTCCGTTCAATTTGTAGGTCAATCTCTTTTACTCTTCTCTTAAACACTATGCGACCCTAATACTTTTACGTCATTTGCCTTACCGTAATGTATATTTTTATATATCACAAAATACCTATATAGTATTCAGCTCGTTAGTTAGTACGTGCGTTACGCTATGAAAAAGCAAAATATATATTTTCAACGCTTCAAACAAGGCAAAAAATAGGCAAAAAAAGGCCAAATATTTTTTCAACGTATCATAAAATGCAAAAATAACGAGATACCAACAATTAAAAAGTCCAATATGAGACTAATCTCCCTTTGATGTAGCCTTAGTTTCGAATATAATTTTCTAATTTATACACTTTTCTATATCTGACTGTCTGTATGTATGTGTCCATATTTCCAAACTCTAACTCCTCTGGAACTAAAAGTTGCAGAACGCCGCAACGGGCCTGAAATGATTTCTTCCATATGGGGTATTCTATTATGGGTCTTTATCCGGTTAAAATAGTTATTAAGGGCTCAAAAATATCTTCATACACATTTTTACATTCATCTTAGTTTATTTATTTATTTTTTATTTTTTTTACACAGTGATCACCACTTATCAAGGCCCGGAAGCCACTCAGGGATAAGGGTTATTGCAAGTACATTACGTTGGTGTTTAATTAAGGGGCGGTTCATTAGGAATTTGTAAACATTGGACTTGAAGACATCCAAGTTGTAGTTCGGCGGGAAGCAGGCAGTTCCACAAGCGTGAAGTTCTAAGAAAGAAACGTTGTTCATGGAATCCGCGTTTTGATTTAGGCACAGATAAAGAGTGGGGGAAATTTTTCACAATGGATTCAGCTAGACGGGTGTTTTTCGTGAAAGATTGGCGAGGGGGAGACCAGAGATTGGAGTTTAGACGAGCACCTGCCATGGAAATAACGATAAAACAAGGATAGGCTCGCAACGTCTCTTCTGTGGGAGAGAGGTTGCAGGGTAGAGAAAAGGGCATCCCCCACTAAGCCACGAAGTCTATTTTGTACTCTGTCAAGGCAGGATAGGCTGTTTTTAGCTGCTCCTTCCCAGATATGGCAACAATATTCCATCCTTGGACGTACTTGACTTTTATATAGATAGAGAATTGCATCAGTAGTGAGATATCTTCTGGCGCGGTAGAAGGATCCCACCATCTTTCCAGCGACCTTGGCAACAGACTTGATGTACGTGTTCCATTTCAGATCAGGAGTAAAGGTCAAACCCAGAAGCTTGTCAAAACACGGGGCCTCACCTTTTTGTGACATGACCGTCCCAGAGGGCGGATTAGTTCCCCAAAAGAGGGAGCGAAAACTTAAAATTCACTATATAAAACGGGCTTTATTAAATATGGTGCCTCCGGGTGACAGCAAACATCCTGCTGAGAAAAAAGGATGAAATAATATATGACTTTCTTTAATCCATCAGCAGTAATTTCCTTTTTAAGGTTGAAGCAAAACATATTCTCTGAGCCGGTGCAATAATGAGAATTCATATTTCGGAGAATGACAGTTCACCTGACCTAGGAGCACAAGTGTATACCCGGAGGATTGAGAAACGCTCGCAACCTTGCAGGTGCAATCCGTGTAAGAATTCGAAGGAGGCCAATTGCAACATGGCGGAAGATTATCCTGTCGTGGTTGATTGGTTGGACGAATCACCGAACATTACCCCGACCTATATAGTCAGGTGCAGAGCCAAAAACCGACGGTTGGAAATTGAAAATTTCGAGCTTAGATAGATCGAGGTTGAGAGCCGATTTATAGCTTCGCCTCCCCACGACGCCCCGTAAATATATACATACATATATATATACAGGGTGTCAAAAAGTCTGGCTACTTAATGTAGCCAGACTTTGTGGACACCCTGTAGATTATGCAGCCAGACTTTGTGGGCAGCATGTAGATTATGTATCCAGACTTTGTGGATACCCTTTAGATTATGTATCCAGACTTTGTGGGCACCCTTTAGATTATGCAGCCAGACTTTGTGGATACCTGTATATATATATATATATATATATATATATATATATATACATGTTTTAAATTAATCAGTAGACTAGAAAAAGCTGTTTGTTTTTTTCCCACTGAATCAAGTTGCCTTCCTGCTGGAAGTAAAATTGGGAATTACTATTTCTCTTCCCTAAGCGTGTGACCGACCAGCGAGGCGATGGCATATCAACCCGGACTCGAGAGGAACTAACAAGCACCGGCCGCTAATTGAAGACTGATCAGTTCAATCAACAGTTCCTACTGCATTGAAAAGGTCACGTCTGGTCACTGTCGATTAAAATAGTGACTCAGAGGAGATGAGATGTCGCATATGCGTGTCATGTTTTTAAAGTTGTAATGCTTAAGTTTTGCGTTCGGTTTAGGTTCAAGCTGATACTTTTTACTCTTGATATCATGACGTTATAATAATATATACGCGAATTGGATAGATTTAAATATCATATCTAACGTATTTACGACTGGGCAAAGATAGGCACCCCCACCCTCCGCTTGTATCATATATCATCATTTTTGTAATGTTATAAGAAAGAGACTCGTAGTAATTTCAACGTGCAGCAGTTATTCAGCGAGAAAAAATTAGTGAAACGTTACGTAAAAAAGGGAACACACAAACAGTTAACAAAAGGAAAAAGCTGTCGAACTGAAAGAGTAAATTAAAGATAATTTTAATGTAATTTTATTCTTATATTGATTCATATTTATTATGAAGTATGTAGCACAGTATTGCTTTCTGGCTATGAATAAGTGCAGGGTGTCCAAAAATCATTAAAGTGTTTTGAACTTAAATAGATGATTTATTTTTTATCATATATTTTGTAATTTTCACACAATCTGACGAAGACATTGAAAAATGTAACGACATAAGTGCAAAATTCAAATTATCCTTATTTATTAAGAATTATGATTTTTAAATATTGCCTATTTTCAGCTGTGCATATTTGTGCAGTTTACAAAACATTATTCATGACCGATTGCAGAATATATGTGTCGCAATGTAACTGCCTTCTTTCGTTCCTGATATTTTTCCTTAATGTTGGCAGGGATTTGGCATTCGGCACACAATGTTTCGAATTGTGTTGTGGCTTGCGCTATCTCTTACATGGAAATGCCGCTGATAAGCTCTTTGAGTCATGCTAATTGACCCCTGATACTCGTAGTACAATTAAAATGCTATCCATATATCCATAATTAATTTTCAAAATATTATTTGTAAAATATCTAAAATAGAGAAAATATAATCATTACTGGTTAAATGATGGAGGTTTTAAACCATTCACTTACTGTTCGGACACCCTGTACTTATTAAATCATCTCATTAGGGTTAGTTTTAGATTTTATATTCAATGTGCACTATTTTCATTTACAAAATGTTATAAACTCGTATTTTAGTTCTGTAATTGTTAAAAAAATCTAATTTACCGCGCTGTTCAGGAAAATATCAGTTTTATAAAAACTTCTTAATTAATTAAATATATTTTTCATTCCGCGGAATTTCTACAGGTCCTGCTAGCTCTGAATGCGCTTGTAACAAGAAATCCTGCAATTTTCTTCTTTTATTTCGTAGTTTATCTGCTTTTTTAACGTACCTCTTTGTTCTAATTTCTTCTTTCCTTTTGGTTTTATTCATTTTCCTTTCTCAGCGTAAATAATATTCTTTCTGATTTTTTCATTCGTTTCTTTTCTTTCGTAGTTTTTCTTCTTTTTCAGTGTTTTTCCTTTTTATATCTTTTTTTTCTTTCGTGTTTAGTCTTCTTTTCAACCTAGCTCTTCTTTTTAACTTCTTTTTCATTTCCTTAGTAGTTTCTCTTCTTTTTTACAAAATAGCTCTCGTTTTTCATTTCTTTTTTATTGTTTTCTATTAGGAATATCAGACACAAGGTCAGGTGTGGATTTGATGAACGTGTTTCTGTGGAACAGACTGGATTCAAACTTGGTGCACCTATGTTAACAGTATGTGTCGTTTACTCCTTTCTTTTTATTAACGTCTTCAATATTTCCATATTTTTTTATTATTTTGATTTATTTCACTTTAAATAAAATATTCTATTATTTTCTTGGTCTCTGTCTTTAATTTTTTCTCCTTTTCTCCCTGTTTAGGTTCCGTTCGCTTTCACACCCATCTTCTTAACAAAACCCTATCTGTGTCTAAACCATTCGTAGCACGACCCTACATATAACTTAATTTTTCATATCACACATCTTTCTGAATACTCTCGCGACTATCATTAGGTTTTTTTTTCACGAGAGGTTCATCCCTGTCAAATTCTTGTCTCCTTTTCTCTCCAACGGCACCTCCCATTCTTTTCGGCGCGGTTTCCATTCAGCCGCGATTCAAGGAATCGCTTTCATCTGAATACCGCTCAAATGTCAAGCATGATTTTCCTTCTGTCAACCAGCTTTTCAATGAATCTACCCTATAACTCACTTACGCATTTCTCATTTACAGCGGAGAAAAAAACACACGTACCTAAAGATTGAATAGAAGTTAATATAAGGCAATAAAAAGCGACTCGAGATAAAAATTGGTTTGTATAACGTTCATGATATTTCTACAGTTATGGACAAAGCTAACACTTTAAAATAGAAACTCGTAATTTACGAAATAACATCGATTGCTCTGGGCGCCATTTTGAAAAGAAATGCTTGACTCTTTCAACAGGTCAAACGCGTCGAAAAATGGAAAAATAAAAACGATAAATACTGAAATAGAAAAAAGGCAAGGAATGCATGAAATGATATAAAACGACACTGATTGACAATGAAACAAAAAAAAAAGCGTTAAATAGAAAAACATAGAAATAGAGACAAAAGATCGAAGAGAGAGATAAGAGTGGAAATAAAAAATAAATAGAAACGCATGTCCATAAATATGGAAAAAGAAGAATAAAGTGATACTAATGAAATAAATAACATAAAATGAAAAGACCTACAAATAGAGCAGAAAAATGGAAGCGAGGGAATAGTGCGACACCGAGAAACATACAAAGTAACGGAATGGAGAAAGATATACGCAGAGAGGAGAGAGATAGAAAACATAGAGTAGAACGATTAAGATGGAAATTTAAAAAATGTCATTAACAGAAATTCATACAAATAAAGAAAAACCATGGAAGAGAGATGCAAATATCGAAGCAGGATGATGGTTGAAAAATAGTAAGAAATAGATGCGCTAATGGCAGTTTGTATATCACTTCCCGAAGTGCTCCACCCAAGATAGGAAACATTAAATTCATCCACATACACTGCTGTTTAGCTGCTTCACAGCTCATCAGTTCGACTAGACAGGTAACTGCCTCAAGCCAGGATCAAAAGCTGGCCGCCCAAATGACTGTCAATATATATATATATATATATATATATATATATATATATATATATATATATATTGTGATAGATCCACGGGAAGACGGGATCTCGCACATGTCGAACGCAACCGTCGTTTAAAATTTCCAAACAGTGCTCAACTTTAGTAATTATTTTCTCAAAAAGAGTTGCATTTTTTTTTTCATGCATAATAATTTTTCTATCTAATTATACACATATACATACACACACAAAAACACACGCATATATATATATATATTTATATTTATATGTAGATGTGTAATATTGACATATATTTATACATATATTTATATTAATCCATCGACACACACCTATATATATATATATATATATATATATATATATATAATAAAATAAAATAAAAATAATGGCATATACCGTAATAATGACGTATACCGTAAGGGTGAGAACCATTGACTGTCATTATATATATATATATATATATATATATATATATATATATGTATATATATATATATATATGAAAGTCAGATCGGCTTGCTAACTTGGGGGTTTGAATCGTCCATCTGGCTGGTGATTTTCGGTTTCACACTTTCATCTACTGACTTATAAGATCTTATATTTAAAGCGACTGCAGCTATTGAAAGCATACACAAGGTCAACAATATATTTTAGTTAAATTTATTTTAACATGTTGCCCTTACAAATAAATGTAATTTAACTTCGCTGAGTAAAAAAAAAAACTTTTTAAAATGTAAATATACAATCTACCCATCTATTTAATATCTATTTTATTTTGAACATTTTTCATCTAACGCTTTTTGGGCCAATAGTTAGACTAAATAAAAAATAATGACGGGGGGGGAATAGATCGAAATTTTCTCAAAGTAAAAATCCCCCCAAAAAACAAACAATTAAATAAAAATAATTGCGGTGAGTGGCTGACGGAGCCAACATAAAATCGGGACTGTAAATTTGTACTGAAAATAACGTGATAGACTTGTATGTCAAACTGAAGATATTATTTACAAAATACGAAAAGGAAAAATTGTAAGGGGTGCAGATTGTTTAGGTGCACTTACATATTTAAAAAAAAATATTTACTAAAGTTGTGTGTAATTAAAACTAGAACTTGATTTTAAAAAAGAGGCTATGTTTTCGTGCCGAAATTATTTACTTATATAAATTGTTTTGTATTTTCATGGCAATTTGTAATTGTTTTCAAACAAAAAACAAAGCAAATATGTTTATTTAATATAAGAAAAGTTCTTGAATAATTTATATATTTAAAAAAATATATATTTGTTTTTTTACGACCCAACCCAGCGTAGTTTACCTCCTAATAAAAACAAACAAGATATATTTAGTGGCAGGGGTAGGAGCATAAAGGGAAAATGACCTGGGGTCATAAGGTCTAAACATTTTTTAAATACGTAGAAACAATTTAATACGTGTTTATGAGGGAGTTTTTATTTTATTAAAAATATGCTTTGAAAAGGTCTCACCGTTAAATATTACTTAATCAGTTAATTATTATTTCTTAATATGCAAAGGCTGTTCCACACACACATGTACAAAATAGGTTTAACCTGTATTATGCATACTCGTTCCATGTATTATTTTTCTGTTGGTTTTTATTTTCCAATTGTTTTCAACAGATTATACCCCTCTTATATGATAGATTTTTCATTTAATCCAAGGGCAATGATGTCAAGACCTTTATTATCCAATGTATTTGCCCTTCACCATTAATTTTCGTGCGCACATGCATTCAATTTTTGTGTGCGAAACTGCGTATTGTGTTTACCGGTCGCCACATTTGTTTCCGCGCGTGTATCTATTCAATTTTAACACGTTTATACATTAATTATGTATACGCACTTTTACACCTGTATACTCACTATTATACAGCTAGCTTTAACATATACTGACCCAACGATCAAGAGGTAGTCTAGTATATATATATATATATATATATATATATATATATATATATATATATATATGAAAATTAGAAATCTCTCAAAAGATCTTTCGGCTATCATGTCACCAGGAGAAAACTCGATAACAGAGTAATAATATTATCGGCGAAAAAAATAGTAATAAAAGATCTTTTATAAATCTAACACGCTTAAGCAGGACGATTAAAACCAATAAGTTAATTAAGATAAAGGGCGTATAAAGAGATTAAAATAGCGAGGAGGGGCAAAGTTCCCCCAAGAGATTTTACGCTATTAACAATTTCTTCTGCCGGCAAAAAGTTTTACGAATTGCGATAGGGACAGATTCTAAATTTTTTAAATGGTTTTTAGAATCAGCTCCAAGAAACATTTCAAACTACTTTACTTTAAAGAGATTTGCACAACGAGCATTCTTACCCAAATATTGGCCAACAACAGAGTCCAAAACTGTAACGGAAGAGAGACTCACAGATCTCGCTCTACCCTGTGTTATCTTGGATGGATCGTGCTGGTTTCTACGAGTCTGCAAATGCAAGGAAGTACGCCCGACATAACCAGCATCACACTGGAATTTAAATTCATAAGTAATATGTCTATTTTTGGATGTAAGGCAAACTATCCTTGCAAAAAGAAGAAAAAGCAGGCGTAGTAGTATATACCCAACGCAAGGAAACAACGTAAGTTAAATTAATAATACTTCTAACAATCTGTTTACTTAATTTTGTACAATTATCCCTTATCAATAGCAATTTTAAGTGAACAGGGTAATGTAAAGAGCCAAATATTTTAGGGGGTTTAATACCTGCACCATTTTTTTATACAATCATTAATAATGTCTTCAGGAATACCATTACTAATGAAAATGTCCCGGATCTTATCGAGTTCGGAGTCCAGTTTAATAGATGAACAAATCATGAAAGCTGTATATACCAACGTATTGATTAAGCCGATTTTACGCGATTTAGGTACAAAAGAATACCAGTTCACATGCAGGCTTGAAAAAGTAAGCTTCCCGTAAAGAGTAGTCAGAAAGCCACGTCTTGAATGAGAATATCCAAACAATGAATTGTAGAGCCCCATGGAGGGAATTCAACTTATTAAAAAATGCTGAAACTTTAGTTTTCGATGACAACATAGCAAAACGCTCGTCGACATAGCTAACATACGTAGTGGGTTTAGTTCATGAACTTAAAAAGAATGGATTCATAATAACCGAGGAAAATATCAGCGAGAGTTGGAGACAATAGGCTACCAAACTCCTAACCTTACATCATCAACGTTCTGATCACCAGCTGGCATCAATTGTGATGGATGACTTTCGTCTGGGTGAGGCCACGTGTTTTGACAAGCTTCTGGGTTTGACCTTTACTCCTGATCTGAAATGGAACACGTACATCAAGTCTGTTGCCAAGGTCGCTGGAAAGATGGTGGGATCCTTCTACCGCGACAGAAGATATCTCATTACTGATGCAATTATCTATCTATATAAAAGCCAAGTACGGCCAAGGATGGAATACTGTTGCCATATCTGGGAAGGAGCTGCTAAAAACAGCCTATCCTGTCTTGACAGAGTACAAAATAGACTTCGTGGCATAGTGGGGGATGCCCTTTTCTCTACCCTGCAACCTCTCTCCCACAGAAGGGACGTTGCGAGCCTATCCTTGTTTTATCGTTATTTCCATGGAAGGTGCTCGTCTGAACTCCAATCTCTGGTCCCCCCTCGCCAATCTTTCACGAAACACACCCGTCTAGCTGAATCCACTGTGAAAAATTTCCTCCACTCTATATCTGTGCCTAAATCAAAACGCGGATTCCATGAACAAAGCTTCTTTCTTAGAATTGCACGACTGTGGAACTCTGTTCCGTCTGCCTGCTTCCCAACGGACTACAACTTGGATGTCTTCAAGTCCAATGTTAACAAATTCCTAATGAACCACCCCCTTAAGTAAGCACTTCATCAAATCTCCACACTAACGTAATGTACTTGCAATAACCCTTATCCCTGAGTGGCTTCCAGGCCTTGATAAGTTGTGATCACTGTGTAAAATAAACAAAAAACAAAACAATTGAGACTCCGTCGATTTGACTGTACATAATATTCGCGAAGCTAAACTACACCGATTAATACATTAATACAATTTCTGTAAATATCTCCTTCGAAAACCGGACAAAGGTCAGGCGAGGACCATAGAATGCAAATACGTATGAAAAGTTCACTTAGATTTAGGCACATATAAAGTAAGGGACATTTCTAATATTTGGAGCTAATCGATGTTTTTTTTTGCTTTTTCGTAAAAAAATTACCGAAGGTGGAATTATATATTGTAGCATATTCGAGCACCTGCTATGAAGATAGAGATAGAGCAGAGAGAGGCTCGCAAAGTATCTTCTATAATTAAGAAAGGAATGATGTAAGAAGCTCCTCTCAACATATCGCAACAGTACTCTATCCTAGGGCATAACTGTATCTAATACGGGTAGAATATTACCTCGGCAGTGAGATATCTATTGGAGCCGTGGAATAGTCAAATTAATATTTTCTATCTTAGCAACTCATTTGATGTATGTGTTTTATTTCAGATCAAGATTGAAGGTCAATCTCAGAAGCTTGCCAAACATGGTACTTCCTTGAGACGAGAAGAGTTAATTTCGATTGGAGCCAGATAGGTGTCAGATTGTTGATGGTTGTATGAGCAAAAACGTGGTTTTAGATGCATTTTCCAGATCTGAGGAGAAATATCTTAGTCATTACCCATATTTGAAGTGGTGTTAGAGATGATAGTGTCCTCTGCATGAAGATATTTGTATTGTTTTCATTCAACAGACTACTGTTCTGAGCTTAGCATTATTTCCACATTTGTGTTAATGTAACGTCTTATCTTCTTTACGTGTATCTTATCGAACACGGTAATTATTTTCATCCTCAAATGCGAAGAGTAGTCAGAAAAATTTACATTATACGAATACTCAATCCTTATCTAAACAAAATATGTATCGTTAGAGAAAGATAGTAAGTAAATTATAAAACTAAAAAGAAGTAAGGAGATAAAGAAATGAAAAAATAAAGAGACTTGTGCTATCGAAAAACATGGTCGATATAAAAAGAATTCTTCTAGAAAAGCAAATATAATTGTACAAATAGAAAAAGAAAGGATGGATAACAGATGAAGTGCTAGTGTATATGCACAGTTGATAATTTTATTACATGTGGTTGGGAAGGCAGAGGAACGAAACGTTTGTAAATTGAATACGCTGGGGAATATAAAAGTCGAGATTTAGGAACAAAGACGAAAAAATACGTGATCAAAATAAATTCTGAGACAAAAGAAAAAAAAAACAAAATAGAAAATAAATAAAGTGAGGGAAAATAGAAATGTATGAATTAATAAAACGATTTATAAAAAAATTAAAGTTATTATTTTTGCAAAGTTCTTCGTCGTTTTCAGTCTATTCATCTTAGACTATTGAAACTAAATAAATAAAAGACTATAAAATAAAGACTTAAAGTGAAAGTGTTCGCTTTTCAATCAAAGTAAAGTCATGCGACTACAGCGGACAAATGCGCGTTTTATATTTTTGTTCGATGAAAGAGTGGCATTCAAACGACAAGGTTGTTACAATCTTGCTCTTTTTTGACCTTTTTTGTTTTTTTTTGACGATTTGGAATACTTAGTTTTTAGAGGTATTTTTATCTTTTGGTCTTTTAATATGTTTTATTTTTAGGTGGAAGTTAAAAGGCTGTACAAGAAAGAAAGAGAAAGTAAGGAAAAATCGATTGGATATGCAATGAAATCAATTTCGAGGAGAAGAAAAAACATGAAAAAATACAGATAAGTGATTAAACGTAATAAGCAAAAAAAACGTTAAACAAAAAGAAGAATTAATTAATAAATTGTTATGAAGTAGAGAAATAGTAGAAAATAAAAAAAAATAGGTGACGAAAGCATAAAAAGGGATATGCGGAAATGATTTGTGAAAACCAGGAAGGAAAGAGAGGGGAAATATTACCAGGAAAAGCTGAAAAATGACAAAACTGGGGGGGGGAATAACTAGAAAAATGAAAACCAGTATAAGAATTTAATAAATCTGTATTCTATGCTGAATAAATCAGAATGTTAAGAAAGAAAAACAAGAAATTGAAGTCAATATATCCGACTTTTTACTCCAAAATGTTATTCATATAATTTTCAGTAAATCTTCCATAGACTGTTTCAGTATTATTTTACTTATTTTTAATAAACTCCAAATTGATATAAGTATTTTGGTATTTCCGGGCAAGATCTCGCTTTCTCAAAGAAAGGTCTTTCTGCTGATAGAAAAAGAACAAGTTAAATTTCATTGTCTCATATAAAGATTGCTAAGTTAACTGAAAATGTAGGTTAAGAAGAATCATTGGATGAACGGTAATTAAATTATGAGAGAAAAAAAAAACAAAAGAAAAAGAATTGTTGTGTAATGATGCGCAGAAATAAGAAACAGAAGACCAAACTGTTAAATTCAAATTAAGACGAATGACGTAACCAAGAATAAATAATTAAAACTAGCAGATGTGGGCCCCGCTTTGTCCGATCATAAAATACGAAAATATATGATATTGTAATTTATCTAGAGCACGTATATATTATTGTTACGTTGTCGTATCATAAAATGAGCGTTTGTTATATTTTCTGTTTATAAAGGATTGAGTGTTTAATTATCTTACCAGAGTTAATGTCGTTGTGTGTGTGTCGTCTAGTGGTCTTTCTATTACATGTGTTCATATGCTGTTAAGTGTGAATATGTGTGTGACGTGTCATGTATCTTAAACATACCTTCTGTCATTTCGTTGGTTCATCTGGAAATTCTCGTGTGGGAGGGAGACTTGATACCTGTTTTAGAGGACGAAGATTTATTTCACTCCAAGACAAGAAGTTAGTTCTATAGTTTTTTTATTCCCCTTCCAGTTTGTTCGCAGCAAATTGGAAAGTGAATTTGAACTATGTTGTTTTTCCTCTAGATCCTGTTTATACCACGTCAGCGTTCGCCCCCCACCACCGAAGGGGAGGAGACAACGGCGAAGCCGTCCGCTCTCTTCCAAGTCCCAAACAAATCTCCTCAATTCAGCTAACCCGATCACATGATACACTATAATTCACATTCTCCCTCTCCCCCTCTCTATCTCTCTCTTTCTCTCTCTCTCCATTCTCTAACATTATTTAAGAGTCGCGATTTCAAAAGTAAACAGCAAGTATTTGGGTGCCACAAGCTAGAACCGCAGCAGAAATATGCAAAGCTGGTGACGTTACCACCGTACTAACGTGACACGCATACAAACTGCTTAAAAATAAACTAAGATAAATGCACAAGATGTATAGTCATTTTTGTCAATTTTGCCCATATGTGACCCCTAAAAAAACATTTTAAACGGTTAAAGACCCATGAAAAAACGCATGATAAAACATACAATCATTTTCACTCCTGGCACCGATCTGCGATTTTAGTTTTAGAAGAGATATAGTTTGAAAATAAGGAAATAATTCACAAAAGCACAGGGGAAAGAAAGAGACATAAAATAATCGAATTATGAAAATAAGTAATACTAAAATAATAAATACACACAAAATAACGAATATCGATTTGATATAGAAAGAACAGAATCGAAAAAAGATAAAAAGAAAAGAGACTCGTGCCAGTACAAAAACTAATAAAAAAAATAAGACAAAAACACATGCGCAATGAATAAAATAAATGCATATTACAAACTTAGAACATTTTTAATTATTTCTATTATTCAAACTAGTACTCGTCTTGAAGTTATTCTCACACTGGTTCAAACGATGCAATGCACCAGCAAGTTCAGGTATTCTGGTCGAAGGGAGAATATATAAATTCGAACTAAAATTTTTATTTGACCAAGACAGGTAATTTATGATTGTTCTTTAGACCATGTGCAATTAATTATATTCTTTCTTTTACTCGAATTTGGGATTTAACTTTCAATTATTTGAGGAGTTAGTTGAGGACTAAGGTTGTATTAGTACAACAATCCGTATACTTTGCACGACATGAATATGCAGACAGTTAATTCGGATCCTTATTTAAATATACTGCGAAACACACTATCAGGAAAGGAATAATAAACCCAAACTACTAAGGAAACCAAAATTAGATGAACGAATAACATTAAATTAAGAGATAACATCAAAACAGGCCAAAAATTCAAACGTATTAAATATGATATTTTAATTATTATGACGTCTTTTTTATTATAGAGCTAATGCCTTATTTATTATTATATTGAACCTGGTGTATATTAGTGAGATCAACACTAAAAGTATGTTTAGGATTGCATGCCATCAGTTGGAATCGATAACAAAACATGCAACACTCCACCCTTACTTCTTAGCCATGATCCACACCTATACGCTTATATATATATATATATATATATATATATATATATATATATATATACGTGTGTGTTTGTGTGCGTGTGTGTGTTTGTGTGCGTGTGTGTGTGTTTGTGTGTGTTTGTGTTTGTGTGTGTGTTTGTGTGTGTGTTTGTGTGTCTGTGTGCGTGTTTGTGTACGTGCGTGTGTGTTTGTGTGCGTGTGTGTGTGTGTTTGTGTGTGTGTTTGTGTGCGTGTGTGTGTTTGTGTGTGTGTGTGTTTGTGTGTGTGTGTTTGTGTGCGTGTGCGTGTGTGTGTGTAAAAGTCGAAGACAAGATATAAGAAAGGGCCAAAGGTCAACAGAGTTTTATAATTATGTAGATTACACGGAAGCAGAAATAGACGATAAAGATAAGGAAAAAATATGAATGATAAAAAAATGTTGATCTAAACTTCCAAACGAGTAATCGTTAGACCAAACCAAGAACTTATATGAAATGCAAATTTTTTAAACAAATTAACGAGGCCTATGCCTTATTTGTCAAGCCAGAGTCATTCATAGATGTGCTTTGCTTTTATCGCCGTTGAATGATATTAAAATTGTGGGAAAAATCTGAACATGTTTGTTACATGTACCCATACATTCATATATTTAAACCGTGTTCTAATGGCATGGTAAGATTTTTCGTAATATGAAATAAATTCAAATTGAACAACTGAAGGTTTCAAAACTACAGAGCAATTCCCACTGTTGTATTTAGTTATTTTCCGACTCTTACCCATATCTCCATAGTTGTTCAGTCACCATATAATCGGCCAACTATTACTCTGACCTTCTTCAGATGGTGAAACAACAAAAACTATGAGGATACGGATAACTATCCGCAGATAAATATATATACAAATCATAATCACGTTAACACTCCGGTTCTCGCTGGATCACCGAAGTTAAGCAACATTGGACCTGGTCAGTATTAAATGCATTGACCATTTGAGACTACAGTGCCGATTCAGGAGAGGTGTGGTTAGGGAATGCGCAACCACATATAATCACAATTACACGCGCAGAGAGTATCTTTGTCTTTCGAGAATGAACGGAGGCATCGATACAAAGCTCTCATGTTGTATATTGGTTTATATTGGAGGAGATGATATATTAAAACGTGTCATGTGTTATCTAGTGGATGTAAGATATTGTACTTTTAACAGACAGATAATAAACGTATAAATCGTAAGTATGTTGTTTAGCTAGGAGGACATGATATTGACGTGTAAACTGAATCATGTATCAGACTTATCACACGGAATATTTTTACAGTTCATATGTAAGAATAATAATGTATGCTTCATAGCTTTTTTCTTGAAGAGTTCTTCTGTATCTTCCCGCTGCTCCGTGACAACCATGAAGCGATCAGCACAATCCAATTGAGACAACTGTTCTTATTTGTGAAACCATAAAACAACTTTTATATTTTTATAATATACATTTATTAAAATTGCCTCAAATGGTTTTCACAGGATCTGCAGTTAGTCTACATTTTCTGTTCATACAGCCCGCTCCTAACTGTCTGTCAACCCCTGTCTAGACGTCTGTCCGCTCTGGTGGTCAATCCTCAACTCTCTCAATCTCTCCAAAACTAACTACATCACGTGTTATCCCACGTCACCTAATTACGTGTCTCAGACCAACCTAATGTTTCCATCTAGTTATTTGTTTATCCAAATCCAAAAGAATGTTTACATCTATTTTCTATTTTCACATACGTTTTGCGATTCACACGTCAATCATTTCTTTCGCAATTTAATTGTTTATTCTTCTAATCATAATAACTGGTCCAGCGACCATCCGTCGCTCAAATCAATTAACAAGAACACAATAACAATAATAATAATGTGTTGAACCTTGACACCGCTTGCCACAGTTAACAGATACTACGCTATGATCAAAGACTAAAGGGTTATAACATTACACTCATCTCAAAGTATTTCAATAAAAAAATTCCGAATGTTTCTGCAATAAAATGGTACATAGTATAAACCAACTTTGGTCCATGCTAGACGCGCCCACCAAGTTTCACTCATTAATGTTCAACAATTTTGTCTTTATAACTGTTGAATAAAAGTCTTCAAATAGTTATTTCTGCTGTGCATGTAGAAATGGGCATGACTGGTAAAATTCTCAATAATTATGGCATATTCTTTTGTTGCCACGTACTCGACTTTGCCTGAGAGAGCTTTTTTTTATTTTGAAATCGAAGGTCAACAGCGAAAAAAATAAAATGGGTTTACGCCCGTAAGTGTGAAACGCATTCAGGATTATTTTCTCGCATAAAATTGAACGGCAATCAAAAAAATAACATTCATGACTAAAATGTCAGTTGTTAAACTTGCGTAGAATGTATCTAGTTATTATGGTTGTTTTAAAATCCTTCAATCTTATTTTTTATAATTACGCCTCATAAAATTGAAACTAATCGAAACAACAATATTCAACAATCGTACTTTCATGTATATATATATTTATATATATATATATGTATATATATATATATATATATATATATATATATATATATATATATATATATATATATATAACACGAAATAGTTTTTTTAATATAAATATAACATTTTACGGACAAAGACAAAACAATTTAATTTTAAAACGAAAAAAGTCAATTCGGTATAACTTTTTGGTATTTTTTACACTATTCCAACTCAATGTTTACATTGGAAATGTCGACTTTTATAGATTTTCGTGTATGCTTACAACAAATAAACACCCCAAACCTCACCAGGTTAAAAACGGGGTTCGGAATAGACACTCCCAACATCCCCATGTTAAGAATAGCTTTCAGAATAGACATTCCATTACCTTGTTAGCATACCCCAAAACCTAAAAAAAGTTGGCATGTCGACCGTGAACGTTGAGTTTGACGTAATATAAAAATACACTTAATTTAAAACGGGACGACATTTACATTTCCTTTCAATGTTTAAAATAGAGCGTTCTCTGCATGTTTAACCATGGATTTCATTTAATCAAAATATGACTTGATCCCAAATAGGATTGTAAATGTCTATATATTAATTAGATAGCGTGTGTTATGTATTTAGTGTGTAACGCTTACATCCGAGTGACGGTCGTTTAACTGTTATGGACTTCCATTTCTTGTAATAAATAAGTTTACCAAGCATTCTTCATAGCTTTTGGTTTTTGGTATTATAAAGTAAATCATAGCTTTTGGTTTTTGATATTATAAAGTAGCAATTTCCAAAATAAAAAAAAACAACTTGTGTTTGTTCAGCTATAGGTTTTTTTTATTTTGGAAATTGCTACTTTATAATATATAAAAATCGATAGAACATTAACTCTCCAATAAAATATATCGGAATCTGCAAGAATTAAAATATCATATTTAAGCGTACTTTATTACCGGGTTGCGCTGAAGTCCTTGCTAGCTTAGTTAAATACTTTTTGCAGTTTTAACAAAAGAGCTACAATAATATCAGAGTGTCTCCATTTACACTTAACATCCACAGAATGTTAGCATCAATATATTACATATGAATGAGTCCGCTATGGAATTTTCACAGGTTTCGCTAGTTATTAATCAGTCTATAAGTTGCAACGTTTTCTGTCCCCACAAAAATAACAAAAAAGTATATTAGGTAAACAACAAATTCTATATAAAACATAAAGTTTAAGCAACTAATGGTGTGCCACAAAATATGGACAAAAAACTTTAGCCATATATGAAAGAAATAAGAATTGCGAGAAGAAAGAAAGTAACGGAAGTTAAAAAAAAATCTACCGCACAGATGAGAAGAAAATATATTCGTACTACGTTCATCTCGTCATTTTAAAAGTCGTGATCATTCCATAGCCGGAAATGTAATGCTAACATATAATTCAGCAAGCTTATTCTGATGTAGTTGCAGTGATCATAATTGAAACGAAAATTGATTACACATTTAGGCCGTCCTACGTAATATTTGTTCTTTTCACTGAGGCTACAACAATCCTGTTATAATATGGTGATATGTCAAAAAACATCTGAAAAGTATTCTCGAGACAGTTAATCTGAAAAGAACAGATATTTCCAAAAACTGAATGAATCGGACTTTTTGAATAGTAGGCGCCATTTTGAACAAGCTTTCCTCAATAATATCGTGGGGTTTGCGTCAATGTAATGAACACATTTAAGCGCAAATCCAATATAAAACAGATGAACTGTACAGCTAAGGAATTCATATGGTTCTAGTTTGTATATGAACAAAATATTTTAAAAAACACAGACAATTATTTTGATTATTAGATTTTTTTATTACAGTTATAATTTCAATATTTCAGTCACTATTATCCTTAATCTTCTTTGGTTGTATCTTTTGAATTTGTTTAACCTTGTCGATAAGAAAGTGTTCATTTGAAACTCGGAAACTTCAGAAGTGAAATATTTAATAAAGATCCAATTAAGCTTTCTTTCTCCAATCTATGGTCCACACTTGCGTAACTTTCACAAAAGCACTCGACTATCTACAACCACTATTAATAATTTTTCACACTCGTATATTAAATTAAAATAAGCTTTATTCCTCATATATTCCAACTTCCAAAGTATTGTAACTTACTTTAAACTTTCTGTATATCATTAGTGTAAGGCTTAATATCATGCAGCCCTAATATTTCTATAATCTTTATCTCTACTATTTTATAAACAGAACTTTGTGTGTCGGTGAAGTCGTTCCCTACGGACTCGAAAACGAATCAAAAAGCAGAATATCTTTTCACTCTACTTCCGAGACATCAGGGAGTAAGCACATCTTATTTTACTTTAATTAATATTATTTTTTCCTTGTACACACTTTTTTGTGAATTATTCCATAGATTTCTGCCTTTGGATTATTATGGACCATCTTCTTCCAATTACGGGATTTCTTTGGATTTTACTTGCACAAATGAAAATTCTTTTAACTTTCTTGAAGTTTACATTTGGATTTTACCGTCACTGGATTTTTTTATCTTCCACCAGACTATCCATTAATGTGTAATCACCTTTTTCTTTACCATATTCCCTCTGCTTAACTTATTTTGCTTTCAAATAAGATCTTTGACTTATTTGTTGTTTCACCAAATACTTCTGCATGCAAAATCCGATCCTGCATTTTGCTAATTCCTACCCTCTGATGAGAAGGAGAATATTTCTTTGAAACTCCGCGGATTAAGGACTATCCATTTATCTAGTGTTTCCTTTTCAGATTAAATATGTTTTTAACTCATTTCAAAGTGTTTTTTTAACATATTTCATTAACTGTTTGCTCATATTATACGCTCTATTTCCTATTTGGTATTATCGAGCTTTTATATCTGGCTGAGATAATTTTATAAATATTAATTCTTTAATATTTATAATTTACTTTAATTTTACCATCTTGGATCATTTTGGTAAATTCAATTGTAATTTTCATTATATATATATATATATATATATATATATATATATATGGGTGTGTGTGTGTTTGTGTTAAATTGTATTTGTGGCATTTTACAGATACCGCTTGTTATCAATGATTCAATAAGTTGCAACGTTTCCTGATAAAACGGCCATAGTAAACACAAATCTCTTTCTCTATATATTTCTGTATACGTTTATATATATTTGTGTAAAAAATGTTGCCTACTAAACTCCTCCGTCCGTTTTTGGTCTACAGATATAAAACGTAATATATAAGTTATTCGAACTCATGCGAAACTTTATATTTGGGATTTACCCGGAGAAAATTGGTGCAAAAGTGTGTAAATTAAAAAAAATGTGGAATTTGCTGGGTGAAGGTCGAACGACGGCATTTAGAATATGCATGTGTAACATAATAGCTATTCGTTCATCTTTTAACTTTTAGCCTTGCCACAAACATGTCTTCATAGCCCAGATATTAACGTCAAATACAAAAAGTAAATCGTTACCTAAACGTCTTGGTTTCGATTCCTGGTGGTGGCGCACGAATCATTTTACTTTTTAAATCATTACTGTGTGTTGGGCCCAATATAATAAATACGCAATCTTAAAAAAAATAATATATTTAAGTGCATTTACGACCGGGCATTGTCAGGCAGACTGCTAGTATATATATATATATATATATATATAATATATATATTATATATATATATATATATATATATATATGAAGAGCTATTAAAGATTGATTTTGCTCGAACACCATGCGTAAAGTTGTTTGCCCTGATATGGTACTCTGTAGTAATTTTACTGCATACGTGTAACTCTCCATATATCGCATACCCTAATCTGCGACATATTAGCTTGTATTTTTCTAATATAAACTATAAGTTATTTTGTATTCATGTTTGGTAAACTGTTTTTCTGTGTAAGGACGCCCTTTCGTATATTAATCAAGTTATTGGTATATGCAGAGCCGCTGTAGTCTGCTTTATATTTCTCATCGTATGTTTTCCTGTCTGTCTATTTTCAGAAAATACTGGGCAAACATGGGTCTTTTTGTTATTAGTTGAAGGGAACGAAATATTACGGTTTGGTTTCGATGAATTTAACCTTGATTTGACGTGGTTGCAAATTTTAAGTGTTGACGATCAGTTTGCACTCATATATTCTGAATTTAATCACGGGAATCTGACAGGTAGGGTATGAGAGAAGAGACCCGCATGTGAGAAGAGAATCTAAAACGAAATATATAATAGAGACGAAGAGAGAGAGAGAGAGAGAGAGACAGACAGACAGAGGAGACTGAGAGAGATAGCGAAAAGGAGAAAAAATGGACAGACGGAAAAACCGAAGGAAAATTCAAACTTACGTTGATTTTATTATGTTGAAAACGGGCAGAACTTTAGGACTGTTGACTTAGAATGATTTATATATGTCAAACTTCTAGAATAAATGTGGTATCGTGGTACCAAACATGTATAAATCTGAATAACTCATTACTGTCAATCGCAAAGATATCATAACAGTTTGAGTACATAGTGAATATGAGCGCATCGGAAAGTATAAGCAGCAGAGACGGATGGCTGACTTCGAAGAGATTAGTAGCAGCAGTCGCCGAAAACCGCACATATGCAAATAAGGAAGTGTACCAGAGAAGAAAAAACTAAAAAGGAGAAATAGGCACTACATTGTTGGTGGAAACAAAGTCAACGTCAAACAAAATAGACGTGTAAACCCGAAGGCGAGAAATGTCTGGCTACGGTAACTGTGAGGTCGGGGAAAAAAGTGTGTTTCCGAGCGAGATGGGCTATGGCGAGTTACTTTTAAGTGGTGTCGAGAGAGGAGATTACGGTCATAAAAACATGTTAAAAAGAGAGAAAATGCCGAACCAGATTTTTATTTATTTATTTCCTTTGTTTGTTGTAAATCGACGTTACGTTATATTTACTGCGCCTTATCATAAACACGGTGCATACAAACTTTCAGTTAGATCGGAACAGTAGTTTCTTAGAATAAATGGAAAGAACAGACAAACTAAGAAAATATGAAATAGCTATGGAAAGAAAGGAAAAGGTTAGAGAAAAATATTGGAAGAATGAGTTTCGTGTAAAATCAAAAACGGGACCGTGAAGAAGAAAACGAAAAAGATAAAAATAACGCTTTTCTTCAGAAGCATTCAGAGTCGATTCAAAACATGAATATAATTTTTCGAAAAACGAAATAAATTGTCGAAAACTGCGCATGAATGCCGTCTTTTCGCTGAAAATAATTTTCAATTGTCCGCTAAAAGTCACGTAGTTTAAACACATTCGATGAAGGCTGAGCCAAGCGTCAAAAAATTAGGAATCAGAAAACTAACAAGACTAGAAAAAAGAAATACGTGTTTTTGCAATAATGTTAGGATGCGAGGTTCGCCATGGCCTGAAGGGTCGTCGATTCAGCGCTACCGTTTTCTTTCTTTAACTCTCTCTTTATTTCTACCTTTCTCTATGTGTATATTCCCCCTCTCCCCCCTCTCTCTCTCTTTCTCTCTCTCTCTCTCTCTGTACGTTTGTTTCTGTCATTTTACCCCTTTCTTATTTCTTTACATGAATAAAGCGTCGGTTTAGAAATACGTTTCAATAGACGTTTAGAATGTTGTCTCGATTGCAGGAGAGAAGCTGCATTGTGCCCAAACACTGCTCAGGTTATCGCGGTGAATAGACGGTTTTCGAGCGCCACTTCCTTTCTCTGCCCGCCGCTTGTGAATTTAACTGAATGCAAATCGTTGTTTTCATCGATTAAAACTCTCGTTTAATATAAGTAGATTTACAACACGATTTATGATGAATTAAATATTCGCTTTTTAGTTCGTCTTTTAAAATCTACATTTCCCCGTGTTCATCGAATATGTATGGTGCACTCTGCTGAATTGTTTATATTCCAATATGCTGTCTACAACTTTATTCTAACACCGATATTATCCTGTTTATAGGGTTTAAGATTTATTTACTTAACGTTAGGTTCTGTCAGGGTTACGGGTAATGGGAGCTTATTGATTCAAATTGTTATCAAATCGCTAAAGCATACATTGGAATTCAAACAGCTTTTGGTACAATGACTGCGGGAGATGGAGTTATAATGGGGATAGGATCTTGTATCTTACTTTATGGTTTTCGCGAGTAGACAGGTCGAATTAAAAAGGTGTTAATAAAACAAAGCGGAGGGAACTTTATAACAAAAAATACGTGGTGTCATTCAGATTTGTTCCTAAACTAGATTGACATATGTTTATAAAATCTACAATGCGGGTGCATTCAATTGTACAAATTGGCTGATCCCAGTATGTGCATATCTGATAAGTATATTAAACTGTTTTTGTATTTATAATACAGTAGAATCCCTTTATGTGGTGGCCCTAGCATACGTTCTTTTTCAATGAAGAAGAATACGATGTTTTTTTCCGGACCTTGCTTACAGTATTTTTCCCGCCTTGCGGTGTAATTCATAATGTTATTTGATTATATAAATGTGTATTATATACTGTACTGTAGTTTGTTACATAATTTTAATGCCGTATTCCGGGGTGCTACTATATCCACGTTTCACTCTTCCGCTCACTCTGTCTCTCCCGCTCTTTTTGTTTCTCTCTTTCTGTTTGTCTTATTCTCTTTGTCACTATTTCCCTCTTTTTATTTCGTCTTTATCACTAGGAGCGAGAGGATCTTTAACCGTTGAAATCACTACATTACAGCGGTCGGTCGTAACAAGGAAATTTGTCATCTTTTAAGCTATTCTTTATGTTTCTTTGGGAGCTGAAATGTAAAAATGAATTGTGTATTTTTAGACAAAAATATATATTGTTCGCTTCATGTAGAGAAGCGTTCGATTTCAGCTATTGGACCCAACCCATCTGATTAATTTTTCTAGAGATTATAAATAATGCTGAAAACGTAAGAAATGTCCCGTGAATCTTACAGATGAGATTACGTTTTTTTCTAATTTCCTTATAATTTTCTAATCAAGTAATTACTGATTTCCTTAGCATTTTGTACAAGCAAGGTATAGGGCATCCTATCGGATGGCAAACATTCACAAACTATCTCCTAAATTCAACCAAGAGATTTTTAAATCTAAGCACTTATCAATTGTTTGACTATCTCTTGCATTTAGTTAACTGCGTGTAATTGCTAGGTAGTTTT
Organism: Euprymna scolopes; assembly: GCF_053919585.1. Lineage (NCBI taxonomy): Eukaryota > Metazoa > Mollusca > Cephalopoda > Sepiida > Sepiolidae > Euprymna > Euprymna scolopes. The sequence continues at coordinate 16,433,523 of NC_136489.1, read as the reverse complement.
TGATTTTTTTTATGCGTGTCCTAAATTACTCCTAAATGGAAAGGGATATGCTTATCGTGCAACCAGAAAGCGGTGCTTACTGGGCTAGGTCATAAAACCATTTCAGAAACTTTTCCACAACGCAGAGTTATGGAATAAACGCAAACGATAAAAACACAATCTCGGTAAGAAAAACTATTGGATTAGACATCAAATTGAAAAACACCGACTTTTTTAATGATCTTTTAAGATGACAAATGTCGTTGGAAATGTTCCGCGAATCTATTATGCTTCCGCGTTATCTATATATCTATAAAAGTGAAAATGTGTGCATGTGTGTGTATGTGTGTGTGTGGGTGTCTGTTCATTTCCCTACAAAATAACTCTCGGTCTACAAACTCGCTATTTGACATAAGGAGAATTGGGTTTTGGGAAAATCGTATTAATCCGTTTTCGGCCAGAAATTTGGCTGTCAAGGGGTAAAATTCAACAATTTGACCTTTGAAAATTCTACCAAACGCCTCTGTCGATTTTGGATATAAACAATTGAAATTTTAGATATAGCTTCCTTGGACATGGATCTAAGTTAATAACTTGATTTGAACCCAAAACAATAAATGTTAAGGGGCATAAAAGGAGTCAAAGTTAAAAGAAATTTGACATCTGCGGTCTCTACCAAATTACTCGGACAATTTCTGGTCTAAACATTTGAAATATTACATAAAGAGTATTCAGAGATAGGGAAAACTTTTAATCGGTTTGGGTCGTAAATTTAAGCTACCAATATATAAATGTATGTATGTATATTTGCATGTCTGCCTGAAACTTTCGACAGAGGCGACGGATTTTCACAAGATACGTATCGTTTTGAAGCTCAACCCTTTAGACGACAAATATAGAAAAATGCCTCTAAACATTAATTTCTTAATCCTCCCCTGGGCACTTTTCCATAATGAGGGGTCTCTTTTTTTCACCGCTATTTTTGAAAGTTATCCCTTCTTTTCGATTGTCTAGTCTTAATTTAAACCTACGTTATTTCCCGTGTGGCGGTAGTCGTAACAGCAAAGTCGTCATGTTTTTCCCCGTTCTTTTCCTCCTTCGCGGTACGGGTTCGAGCCTGGCTTCCTACTACCACTTTTTTTTGTTCAACCCACACCTTAAAACACCCGGGCAACTCCAAACACCCATGCTAGTTTTACATAAATATAACATATTTTATGCTAGAAAGCCGACTGGCGCAGGCCGGTCGTAACACAAAGATTATATTTTAATTAAAGTAGATTTCCGATTTATTACGAAGAGAAACACCGTAGATATTAAACGTAAAAAATTAAATAATAAAAAAGAAACGAAAAGAACTTAGACATGTGTATGCGAATAGTTTTATTTCTAAACAGTTCACTTCTTGGAAGTAAAACAAAAGATACTCCAGTTGAGATCTAAACAAAAACCTTCAGACAGAGAATCAAGTACGATAACCATTTTTTCATTTTGACAGATCTTTAAAACTTATTTTAAGCATACTTATTCCTAACATAAAGAATCTCTCATTTGAACGATTCACGTAAACGCATTTGTGAAACAGTGTACAAACAGATCAAAATCCGATAATTCCAACCCGTACTAATTAATTCAATGTTGGCACGTTAGAAGCCCAATTTTGCGGGTGAAAACGGATTTAAAAGTTTTTCACGTGTCTGAATATCATTTATACACATTTTAGGTAAAAATCCGTTCAGTATATAGTGTGCGAATTGTCCAGACAGACACATATTCCTACTTTTTTAGATTATATATTGGGGTAACCTACTGATAATTGTTTAGAAAAGTGTTATCAGTTGAGGGAAACAAACATAAAACGAATAAGAATGATGCTAATTTTGTTATATTTATTTTACTTCAGTAAATTTCTTAGAAATGATTGAGCCTCCATTTGGAGCTTATATTAATATTTATATGAGATAGTTAGTTGTCCGTGTCTTCAAGAAAACATTTCCTTTTCATTTTAATCTCATCCAGATTGGAAGAAGGACAAATTATGTTGCATTTCATAACATGTACTTTCTGCATGTTTATTTTGGTCCTCCGACAAAAAGAGGATGAACCTGCGAATACACCCTTGTCCGCTTGTTTCTTTGTCACTTTTCTCAAGAACTAAGCCTTGGAATCTTTTGAAATGTTGCACAAGCATTAAACATCGTATGAGTAAAAATGTAACAGAGCGGATTTTCCGGGAAAACTACGGTTGATACCCAGGGGTGCTTTTCGAGTTTTAATAGTTAAAATTGGAGGGTTTTTGCTTATTAAAAAGATTGATGCCTTCGGAGTTTTATAAAACATTCTGTAAAGTTGTAACTAACTGATTTTTATATGATTTTTTGTCTATATTTCGCAATAACTCTTGAGGATGCATCAGGGGCTCTTTTGGGGACTATTTTACCCTATTTTTAACTAATTTTCTATATGTATGCTTATCTAGCAGTTTTGCATGCTGCTGAACTCAAATGTAAATATTTTAAGGTCTTGGGGACTTTTGGGACTCAATGGGGGGGAAGGCACATGACGGACTTAGTCACTTATTTTTTTGCATGGTGCAGAACTCGAATTTACATATGTTAAGGCCTAAAACTAAATGTTGTAAAAAGAAAAGCATTGTATTAATAATTTTATTGACCTCACTATTAACATATAAATTAAATATTGGACCCAATGGGTCATCAATATTTGTTTAAAATAAATTAATGAAAATTAAATTTTATTTTCATTTTCTATTCAAAAAGTCATTCTTTATATAAGGAGCGTTGTTTTAACTATTCTGTACTTTCAACTAACAATTTAATTTTAATAAGATATATAAAATTTGAATTTAACTTTAAGTATTATGGTATCCTTTCAGTGCACATTTACCTATAAGTATGACACTTATAATTTGATGGCTGTAAATTTAAAAAATAAACAATTATAAACGTTCTGTTTACTCATAGAAATCTATCTATATTCTTTTTTCATTTCAATATACTTTCATAGAATTCTTTCTGTTATGTCACAAAAAACTATTTTTTACGTCACAAACGGGTCGCGGGTAGTCTAGTATATATATATATATATATATATATATATATATATATATGCGGATGCATATAGTCTAATTAAAAAATATATATATATATAAATATATATATATATATATATATATATATATATATGTATATGCCGATGTATATGGGAAAAATTCTAATAATTAATAATTATATAGATAATTTTTATTTGCAAATGTGAATTCACTTCGCATATAATTATGTAAATGTAAGTTTAATGGGATCGCTTATGTAAAAGATATGCAAAATTAAACGTTTATTTAGTTTGATATCTTACATAATGTGTTAACACATGAGTGTAAATAATGCGAGGGGAATAACTTTCGTATATTTAATAGAATTATGTTCGTTTTAATTTCATGACTAATTCACCGTAGATAAATCTAGAACATTAAATTTAATAATTTATATGTTTAGTAAATTGTAAATTCTATAATAAATATGCATATAGATTAAATATATTTGTTTATTGGTAAGTTATAAACTTTTAAGGTAATTTTAGTTTTTTAGTTAAAATATTTTGCTAGCTAAAAAAATATACAATTGTAGGCTGTTTTTTTTATAAATATGTTGGCCATAATATCTCCTAGACTTTAGCTTGGGTTTTTCTTTGTTTTGTTTTTTTAATTAGGAGCTAAATACGAAATCTTGGAAATATAGCTAGCGTATCGTTTAAAAATTAAATATAGTGTCTCCACCTGTGAACTCAATTGTTTTTTAATGCGTGTGCCTATTTACACTGCAATAAAAAAAGTTTTTTTTGTGTTCTCGCAAACGTTAACTTTCTCTATTTGCTTTATTAACAGTATTCTTTACCAAGGGAAAAAAACTTATGAACTCTTTTCTAAGAAACAGAATTTTGTCTAAGATTTGTTATTTGCTAGGCCTCCTTTACTTGAAACATGTGTAAGATGTTTTTTTAAAATTACATTTTCACCCCAAACAAGGCACATTGACACTTTGATATAGGCGGCTACTATCAGGGACAGTACTGTGTAGGGAGTTGGCGGTTCACGTTACACTTGAACTTCTGCATGTCAGTACCGTCGGGGAAGCAGGGACACGGAAGGGAACTCCAAAGTCTAGCAGTTCTGGGGAAGAAACTACTGGAGTAGAAGGCTGTCGTACATCTAGGGATCTCTACTGTGAAGGGTGGGAGTTAGCTGCTTGTCGAGTTTGTCGTGGGTATTTACGTCGAGGGGGAACAAATCTTTGCAGTTCGTCAGAAGATTCACCGTTAAAGTACTTGTAGAACAAGCAGAGGTATGCAACATTTCGTCGATGGGCCAGAGGCCGAAGTTTAGATGACAGTTCAGGACCTATCACATTGGCGACTCTCTTTTGAACCTCGTCTAGGAGCGAGAGACTAAAGGCAGATGCAACAGCCCAAATATGACAACAATACTCCATACATGGCTGAATGGTGCCCTGATAGAGGTACATGATACTTTGGGGCGTTAGTAGCTTTCTAGCACGGTAGAGAAAACCTACCTTCTTCGCAGCAGTCCTGGCAATACTCTCAATGTAATTGTTCCAACTCATATTTCCTGTGAACGTTAGGTAGAGGAGTTTAAAAGATGTACTTTCAGATAAAGAGTCATTGGCCATTGCAATTGGTAGTAGAGAAGGTTTCTTGTAATTATTGAAGGAAACAGCTTTAGTCTTGGCAGCATTGAATGTGACCATTCATTTTTTGTCCCCATTCCACTACAGATCGGAGGTCATACTCTAGTGTTTCTGCCATTTCTTTAGATATGTATTCATTTGTTTTCCTGTCGTGTTTGTTATAGAGCGTGTTGTCATCAGCATATATACCCATCTCAGCGACAATTTTGTCAGGGAGGTCATTTATGAATATTAGGAATAATAGAGGTCAAAGGATAGACCCTTGAGTCACTCCCGAATTTATATCATATTGTTTAGATGTACGACCGTCAAGGACAACCTGGAGTTTTCTCTTACCTTAGAAGGATTTAATTAAGTTAAGTATTCTACCAGCGATACCGTATAATCTGATTTTCCTGAGAAGACTTTCATGCCATACCCGCTCAAAAGCCTTAGCTATATACAGAGCTACCGCTTTACTCTCCCCCGCTTTGTCTAGTGAATGGTATATGCCTTCTGAGATTACAGTTAGGATGTCTGTTGTGGAACGGTCTTGCTTAAATCCATATTATTGGTCAGTCAGAAGTTCAGCATCTGTAAGGTGATGGGCTAGAGCTTGATTAATTATGGTCTCAAATATTTTGGCGAAAAGTAGGAGGAGGCTAACAGGACGATAGTTTACCGGGTCAGTTCTTTCGCCAGAATTCTTGAAAATTGGTACTACAGAAGCAGTTCTCCAGCAGGCAGGAAAGCAAGATTCATTAAGGCATTCGTTGTAAAGTTTGGGGAGAACTCGAGCTACTTTAACGGAGCATTTTTTTAATAGCACAGCCGGGATGAGATCAGGTCCACATGCTTTTGCAGTCCTCATAAAATATAGGTAACATATTATACGTTTGAATTAAATGCATCTCTTTTACGTATTGATATACACATTCGTATATATTTCACGAGTCTTTTGGGAATACAGAATTTAAATATTGCAATCATTAAAGGGAGGCATTTATAATTCATGATTAAAAGTAAAACGTGTAAACACGTTTTAAAAATAATTATAGAAAAAGGGTCGGAGAAGGAAAGATGAAAATAAAGAGGGTAGTCAGCTGACCAGTTTTTCTTAAAGCAGTATCGATGGATTTCAAAAGGAAAAATCGAAAATATGTATTATTAAAATAAAGTTACGTTGCGTAATGGGTATGCAAAATAAAGGGAAGCGTTTAAAATAAAGCAAGGTAATGCTATTTCTCGAAGATCAGAAAGATTTATCACGCTCAAACCTGATACATTCCCTCTGCTTAGAGAGAGAAGGACTCATCAAAATCTTTAAAGCTTATATTGAGTGAACACGACCCATGACTGAAAATAAGTTCGTGATAAAGTTCGCTGTACATGAGGGTTTTTTAATGAGATGATCAATTATTGATTATCGGTATGGATTGGTATTTACGTCCGTTTCTCGGTATCTTTCATTTCTGATTTTGCTAGCTCCGTACTGTTGCACTCTCCTATCCAATCTCAATGTAGTTCAACCCATATAGATGGAACCCGCACTACACTCCAAAGTATAAATTACATTATTATGATGGAGGAGCAGAACATGTTTTCGAGATAATGGCATTAAGGTCCTCGTGGAGTAGACAATGTACACATTTCAAGCAAAATAATATTGAGCTGATTTGTTTCGTGAATTTTCCACTTACTGTTCCCAACAACGATAAAGAAAGATATATCGGATATTTAGTAACTGTTTGAACTTTAATTTCAGAAAAGTTTATTGTTTCTTTGCATAACTGACTTAATCACATTAAGAGGATATTCTATCAGTGATTATTTTAAATTCGTCATTGAATTTTGATTTTAAACATATCATAAGGGGACGATGTGTTAGGGTCCAAATTAATCTTATGTTTTGGGGGGAAAATGAATCCCAGCTAGCATACAGTCCCGCAAATGTAGACTTACGGTATATTGATGTAAAGTAAGTAGATAGTGTTTTTGTCATCCATACATCAAGAAAAGCTGCGGACGAGTTGCACTCTACTTCATAAGTATACTTTAAAGCGGGGTGTATTTTGTTGAGTAGAGATAATTCTTTTTGGCTCTATTTGGTCTAGAGAAACTGTATCGTCCAGATATCGAAAATATACAAATGTCTTCATGGGTCAAGAAAGTAATTGCTCTTCAGGGAAACCAACGAATATATTCGCCATTACTGAGCCCATGGACACGCCTTCTATTTGCCTATATATTACATAGTTGAAACTGAATTCAACAGATGTACTGGCAAATTTCATCAGTTCAACAAAAATACTTTCAGAAATGGGAAGAGGCGATATCTGGCTAAGATATTAAAAAAATCTATAGTCTCTAAAATCGGGGCACAAGTAAACAGGTTGCTAATGTCATAAGAACACATCATTTTTTTAACAACCTCAAATTTTTTAATAAAGTCCGCAAAATAAAATGAATCTTTAGGACAGTATTTAATGCAATGGTTTAATACTGGTTGCAACATATTTTAGATCCATTTTGCTACCTTATGTTGTGATAATCCTACCATAGATAAAAGAGACCGTAAAAGTATACCAGCTTTATGAATTTTGGATGGATAGAACCGGAAGGGCTAATCTTACCAGCTATGCTAGAAAGAAGTACGCCACTTCAACCCATTTAACTAATTTATTTTGGAATTTGATTTCTACAGAGGTTGTGAAATCATAAGTTGCGAAAGGACTCGGTTTTACAATTTTCTTCCTGACATCGTGTTGACATAATCATTATGATTTTGTACTACAACTCCTAAATCTTTATCCGGTCACGTAATGACTAACGATTTATTTTCTTGTAGACTTTTAATAACTGTCTAATGCTCTTTACGGCATTAAAACTCTGAATCGGATATGGTTGTACTTACATAGCCGTGAGCAAGGTCGTTTTATCTTGCTTTTAAATCTCTCTCTTAAATTTCAAACACTGGTGAAAGTCCTCTGCTTTTGCATTGAGCAACTGACATACTTGCCAACAGATACAGGTCTTCAAAAATTGACAATCTCATTAAAAACCTGTCATGTGCAGCGAACTTGAGCACAGACTCATTTTAAATCCTAGACCGTGCTCCTTCAACATTGTATTAAAGGTCTTGGAAACAATTCACGTTCGGTTGAGGAGGCCTATTTTTAAACAGAGGGTAAATATCTTAGGTTAGAGCATGGTTAACCCCTAGGATATTCGTTGTTTGATTTTAATCGCTCCCCCTTTTACACCCATTAATTTTCTGTCTACTTCATCGACACATTTTCTTTACTTTTTAATGGGTTTTACTTTTATGAATTATAAAAGCCTTACCTTCATGATATATGTATATATATATATATATATATATATATATATATATATATATATATATATTACACAGGAATCACCACATCATCAAGGCCAATCGGTCACTCGAGGATAAGGGTTTACGAGTGTACAGTAGAAATTGGACAATATACGGAAATTCAATAAATGTGTTACCTTATATGGAACGGTTCATCAAGAACTTGTTTATATTAAACTTGAAGACAACCATATTGTAGTCAGCCGGAAAGCAGGAAAACGGAAGACAATTCCACAGACGTGCAGTTCTAAGAAAGAAGCTTTGTTCATGGAATCTACGTTTTGGTTTAGGCACAGATAAAGAGTGGGGGAATTATTGATAGTGTTTTCAGCTAGACGAATGTTTCTTTTGAAAGTTTGGCGAGGGGAGACAATAGACTGAAGCTCAGTCGAACACTTTCCATGAAAATAACGATACATCAGAGAAAAACTCGCAACATCTTTTCAGTGAGATAGAGGTTGCAAGGAAGAGAAAGGGAAATCGCCTACGAAGCTAGGAAGTCTATTTTGAACTCTATCAAGGCAGAAAAAGTCCTTTCTAGCAGCTCCTGCCCAGATGTGGCAACAGTATTCCATCCTAGGACGTACCTGGCTCTTATATAGATAGACAATTGCATCAGCAGTTAGATATTTACTGGACAAGTATGCGTTTTAAGATTGTGTAGATATTCATACTTAGAATGATTCACAACCACAGATATGTATATATTCATGGTGTACATACATAGAAATAATCTATATATACATGTAAATAATACATTTATATGTCTACGTCTCTCTCTCCCTCTCTCTCTTTCTCTCTCTCTATATATATATATATATATATATATATATATATATATCAATCTATTCGTGTATGTATGTATGTATCTCTCTATCTCTCTATCTCTCTATCTTTTTCAGAATATATATATATATATATATATATATAATTACTTATGTGTTTATTTATGTCACCAAAAAGGTTTTCTATTGGAGTTCAGTCCGTGTGTGTTTGAACAATGCTTAATACTAAGCAAACAATTCCTGTTTGTTTCGTTAATTAGGACAAAAGAACTAATCATGACTCCCAGTAATTATCTCTTTCAGAACTGAATATCTTTGTGTGGAATTTAATTATCAGTAATCAACGCTTTTAAAAATCACTCAGAAGCTCAATGTAATTAAATATTAACGAGATACAAAGAAAACGACATACATATTAATTTCCGTACTATAACGACGTTCTTTACCACACGTACATGTTAAAACATTCATGTATTTATTTACTCATGCATGTATATATATATATATATATATATATATATATATATATATATATATATATACTGCTGTTGCTGTGGCTCAAATTGGCGCGATGGAAAAAGTTCAAAAATGAGAAAATGCATGTTTCTTATAGTTTTAATTCAACATTTCGTATGGGTACACAGTTTTTGTTTTTCCATTTTCTCAGCTGATGTCGAGATTTTCTGGTTTGGTGACTCTTGAACACATACCATAAATTGTCCACGTGAAAAAACAGTCAGTGTGTAGCTGTACGCCAAACAATTGTAAATATTGTTCTCTGAGCTTTGTTGATGGTTATTGCAAACCACAATAAAATTGGAAAATACAGTTTCCTAAACTGTAATGGTGTATCCGGTGGGGTCATAGGAATGCGTGGAATGAAGATATCTTCACCTGTGCAAGGCCATGTTAATGTTGTTGTTTCTATGATATTGTTTTTTTTTTACTGCAAGCCATGTGCCGTTGCAAGTCTGGCATTGGTTTATCTTTCACAACATGATAATTAGTACACCAATTTTCAGTTGCAGTATATACTGAGGCACCCTGGCAAATCTAGCTGTTGCATAATTAACCCCATTATCTGCTTCCACAACAGTGTCGATGGAGGTGTATTTGACACTTGGAATTTTACGTTGAATAATAGCGTTAAGTGCATGGGCGTCTTTGTATTGAGCTGTAATAATAGCTGGGTTACTCAGTCAAGTGGAAGTCGTATATATAATTTTAATATCTGGAAAAAACGTTTTAACCAAATCTTCTTTTGATGTAATAACATTACAGAAGTTTAAAGTCTAAGAATGTCGCCATTAATTCTGATCAACCAGCACTTTTCCGTGCCCAATTTCCTACAAGTGATGCCAAAATTTATGTGCGGATTGAGCAATCTGCACCTGGACATGCATAATTTGAGTTAAATTTAATGTTTTCACATGGAACCAAAAACTAGAGTATTTGAAGGAAGCATTTATTTCATTTGTCGGTGTTGCTTGAAGAATAAACAGATAACAATTGTCTGAAGTCTCATTTAAGCAATATTATTGCATTATCAAATGACCTGACATTGCCATGCAAATCTTGCAAAGGTCGACCAAGAGCCTCAATTGATTATTTGCCAACCGTTATGCATTCATCCTAAACAAAAAGTTAGCATTTCTGCAATATTTTACCCCATGCTGGATGTTTTGGAGATGTTAAACATGAGATTTTTGTAAAATTGAAAGTTTCAAAGTAAAATAAGTAGTTCTACTTGATAGCAAGATCACAGGTATTCCACATGCAGCAAAAGCTATGTCATTTTGTCACTGAATCGCTGCCAACATCAAGTTAATTAGAAAGGTTTTACCAGTTACTCCTGGTGCTGTTCAAGGTAGGAGTAATGTCCAAATAATTTCTATTCTCACAATAAGTAAATTAAGTGACTAAAATAGGATTTATCCATATTTGACAATGCCTTATTCACTGTAATTAATAGAGGAGATTACAAGAGGATGAGATTAGAGATGGACAGATCGACAGGAATATGTATAGATAGAACAGACAAAGTGAGAGGGAAATTTAGAAAGAAAAGGAGATAAAGGGAGATTGAGGGAGAATTAGAAACGGAGAGGGAGCGAGACACAGGAAAGGAAAGAAGGGGAGATAGATAGAGGGAATTAGAGAGAGAAAGGGGCGCAAAGAGAGATGGAGATGGTGATATATATATATATATATATATATATATATATATAGAGAGAGAGAGAGAGAGAGGGGGGAGAGAGATGGATGGAGAGATTTATTAAGAGAGGAAGAGAAGGGGAGAGAAACAGAGGGTGAAGTACATTTCTCCGTTTTTTTCCTCGATCAGTAGAGGAATAATCTTTCGAGAAAGGGGCAATTTTTATTTTTGTTACTATCCAAAGTAACGTTGTTTTTTTTCAGGAGCTAGATTTTCCACAAATTAGAAACCGACTGGGTTATCTGTACTTTCACCTAACAATTTAATAAACAGACACATATTTTAAGACCTATATTTAACGTGTAAATACTAATTTTTATAAAATAGCACGGTAACGTAAGTGCATAAGTGCCACTTTATTTCAAATATTTATTTTCCAAAGACTGATTGAATAAATTAAACTTTAAGTGTCCTGAAATTATTTTCTCAGCGTTCGACTTTCATCGACCCATGAGGTTAACAGCCGGATAAAGTCGAGCGTTGCCGAGGAAATAATAACAACGCTATGTGAAAGAGAAAGTAAAGTAAAATTTTAAATAAAAAAACACAAAAAAACAAACAAAAAAAAACCCGGCCGGCTCATTTGTATTTCTTAATAAATGTTTGTAGAAAATTATGTGTTCTTTTTTGTCACAAAAATAAAGTTTTAGCATTTTTTGCAATAAATAATAGCAACTTCGTTAATTTTTCCGACTTAACCCAACGTATTATAAACATCTCAACATCCTCATGTTAAGAACGGCTTTCGAGGTTTTGCAGGTATATATATATATATATATATATATATATATATATATATATATATATATATATATATATATATATCTTGCCGATCACCGGCGAGTAGGTTTTTTTTTCGTTATGTTGTTATGTCCAGGAGGAACACGTTACACCGATCGAATTGTTTCTTTCTTCCTTTCTTTTGTGCATGTCCTATTCCGGAGAAATCCGAGACGCAAACTGAGTTACGTTTGGTTCATTAAATGCATGAGTACAAATATTTTTTTAACTTATGCTTTGTTTATTAAATTTATAATTTCTCTGTTACTTTTTTAACGATTAAAAAAAAAAGTTTGTTTCATACGCACGTGTAATCAGAATCGTTATTTTTCGTTATTTCAGAACTGTCGCCCGAAAAGAAACGAAGTCGAATAATAGTTTTTTTAATTAAATTTGGTAATATTTTCTTACTTTTTATCGTTTAAAAACACCGTTAGATTAGAAACAGTCATTCTTATAAAATTTCACGGAAAACGGGCGTGTAAATTTCGAGTTTATCGCTTTGGAATAAACCAGACATTTGATTTTATATATATATATATATATATATATATATATATATATATATATATATATATATATATATGCATGTATAAATATGTGTATGTAAAGATGTATACATATATATGCTTTTGTATAACATAGTACATATTCGCGCGTGGGGAAATGTCGGCGAGAGCGAAGTATCGCTGGCCTTCGGGGATATTAGCAGCAGCAGCAGTAGCCAAACACGCGCATGTACAAATTAGGAAGTGTGCGCGTGAAGAAGAACAAAAATTAGAAAAACGTCCCAAAAAGAAAAAAAAAGCGCCTAAGGAAATGGAAGTGTAAAGGGAAGGCGACTAGTGGCTAGAAAGGTAACTGGTGCCGAAAGTTACGGTAATCAAAACGTCTCGTAAAAAAGAAGCAATATCGAGGCCGGTGTGTTTTTTTTCCTTTGTTAGTTTGCAACTAAATTTATATGTATCTATAAATACACACAAACACACATATATATATATATATACACGAGAGGCGTGCAATAAGTAATGCTCCTGCCCCACTTCAAGTTGTCTGTTCTAGCTGAAATTTTGCATGTGCTCTGGACTAATTGTGGTTTCTGTTTTACATGTGTTTGAACTGAGACAAATGTGAAGTGGAGCCCGTTGAATGCCGAGCAGTGATCCGGTTTTTGTATTTGAAAGGACGCACATCACAGGAGACGTTTGATGAAATGAAAGAAACTTATGGTGATAATGCCCCATCATATGACCTTGTAAAACGCTAGCATCGTGAATTCAAACAAGGCCGGAAGTCTGTGGAAACAGCCCCCAGTCCTGGTCGCCCACCTTCTGCCATTGATGAGGCATCTTTCCGTCAAGTTGAGGCTGGCATTTTGGAAGATCGGGGCATTACCATTCGCTAAATAACCCAAGATGTCAAGATTAGTACAGGCTCTGTGAGAACTATTATTTATGACCATTTACATATACATAAGGTGTCTGTCAGATGGATCTCCAGATTGCTCACACCATTCTAGAAGCGAGAACGCGTCGTATGCTCGAAGATGAATTTGTAGATGTGCTAAGAAGATGAGTCAAAGTTTTTCAAAAGACTGAGTACGGAGGATGAAACCTGGATCCATCATTATGATCCAGAAACAAAAGCCCAGTCAATGCAGTGGAAGAACTTGGACTCGCCACCTCCAAAGAAGGCAAGGGTGCAGCCCTTCGCTGGCAAGGTCATGCTCACAGGCTTCTGGGACCAAGACCGAGTAGTGATGACAGATTTCCTGCCAAAGACTACCACAATTACAGGAGCCGATTATGCTTTACTTTTGAGGAAGTTAAGGAAATCTATCAAAATCAAGAGGCGGGGCAAGATTAGCAAAGATACACTCCTCCTGTAGGACAACGCTCCGATCCACAAGTCGCATGTCGCCAGATCAGAAGCACGGGCGTGTGGTTATGAAATCCTCCCCCACCTACCTACACTCCTGCCATTGGACCCTCTGACTTTCACCTCTTCCCAGTCATGAAGTTGTTTTTGAAAGGAAAGCGTTTCCCAGATGATACAGCCTTGATTCCTGAAGTCATGTCGTGGTTGGAGGATCAACCTGGGGTGTTCTACAAAAACGGTCTCCAGAGCGGCACCAAACAATGGGAGAAATGCATTACTCTGGGTGCTTCCTTTGTAGTGAAAGACTGATATCTGTGTCAAGTTTCGTTGGTCTACTTCTATGGGAAGTGAGTCAGGGCATTACTTATTGCATGTCTCTCGTTTATATATATATATATATATATATATATATATATATATATACATATATATATATATATATTAATGCATCATCTACCTATACAAATTACAATAAGAATTTGATAGCATGAAAACACATACATTCATCTGAATATCTCATTCTCTGAGATTAAGATATCAAGCTGACACTATCAACGATTGTTTTATAAGTAAATAAACTGTTGCATATGACTGAACTCTGCGCTATAATCCGGAAATCGTATGTGAATCTCCTTGTATGTGGATACAAGCCGTGAAAGCACCGGATGAAATATAAATGTAATTATTCGGATATAATATATACCCCACTCTCTTTCTCTCCTCCCCCCTCTCTCTCTCTCTCTCTGTATACACACACGCACACACACACTCATATATATAAATATATATATATATATATAATTATTTACTATAATAATTATTAAATACTTATAGACACTAGTGTTTCAGCCTTTCGAGAATCACACGTGCAGAGTGTCACGTTTAACACGAGTCGATAGATTAGATCCCGGCGACAGAAGCCATCCCTGGCTTCATTGGCGGTAAGAAATGATAACTGTCATTATGAATATGTTGCGTACAATTTATATGCGCAACTAACTCTCAATCAAAATTCCAAAAATAATTGTTTTGTTTTCTGTGTATTTACAGAAAATCATCTAAAATGTAAAACCTTATTTTATTAAGAACTGGCTGTACTTTTTAGTTAAGATATGTGTTTTATATGACAAACTTCCAAATTTTCTCTCGGTGTATTCTAACAAATATGTAAATAAATTTGTTGAAAGATTTTCATCCATATATTTAACTTGGGCCATTGCTGTCATCAACAACCACAAGCTAATAATGTCACCAATCTTATAAAGTACTATTCCTTCGGCGGTTAAAAGCGCTTAGTGTATGTTATTTAGTGCCTTATGAGCATCATATAGATGTTAAGGTTGCAATAGTAACATCGGCATATCTAAAATATATAGGGTTTTAATATATTACTAACCAGTATCGATTCATAGAAACCCACTAAAATGTCCGCTAATGCACGACCCAGGGGTCTTTTCATAGAACACCGTCGATATGACTATAGATAACGTCATCAAAGCTGAATTCTACTGATTAGCACAGATGAACATTATTTCAATAAATATATTCATGGAGAAAGGTCGAGGAGTTAGATGCCCATTATAAATTAAGACGACACAAATACCAATGATTTCTTGTAGCGGTACATTAGTAAATAGGCGAGAAACGTAAAATTAACACATCAAGTTTTTCGAAGAACGAGATTGCAACTTATGTAAACATTCAACCACCCATTGCAGCATTAAAAATTTATATATAAGGTAAAATTGAATTAAAAAAATTCTTTATGCTACAATATTCAAGTTATAAAT